>NW_022714175.1:674777-677263 GCF_011630105.1 Anneissia japonica
TTTTGTCAAATAAATTTGATAGGTCTGATAGTCTGGATAGGGCTTCAATGCCGATCGTTGGGCGTCAAACATAAGAATGTTTAAACAAGCATGTGGCTGCGTATTAATCAATGTCTGAAAGATCATTATTTTAATAGAGTGCGTACAGCAAGCTCATGTTCCCACGCCTACGTATGTTACATTCTCACTCTATTATTTTTCTTGTAACATTTTTTATATAGTTACACAGTAATCAGCAATAAGAACTCTTGATGGGTTTTTTTAAAGCATTAAATAGCATAGCAATGGAGAGAGTGTTTTCATATATATTTTAAAATGGGTTAAATACTAAGCCATTAAAAGATTCCTATTCTAAACCAAAGACCCATACTAAACTTGCGTACCGCCAATGTCAAATAGATTGAGGCGAATTTATTTACCGAAAGGTCCACTGATTAATCTCAGATAAGAAAGTATAATTATTGAAATACACGCCATCGTATTGGGATTCAATATTTCGACATTAATTATGTCATCATCAGGAATGAAAAAATTATCCATATTATAGCAAGCTTATATGCATTAGTACCAAAAGTGTTTAACCAATCAAAACATTACCTCTAGTAGGTGACATAGCAGTGATTTAAACAAAGGATCAAAGCATTCTTACTCTAATGATCAAAGATACCTACAAAAACAAAGAAAGCTCTTTTGAAGCTCTGAGCCCAAAGGGTGTAGTCTACGTATAGCAAACGCTTCACCGTCGGAAGCGTCAGTTTACAGTCGGAAGCGTTGGTTCTTGCGCATGCGCATTTGCATTCACATTTCTTTTGCAGTTTTTCGCTGCAGCGAAATCGGTAGTTCGAACTTGTTTTTACTTTTTGAGAAGCGAAAAAATGTGTCAACCAATCAGAGCTCAGGGAGAGAACCGACGCTTTCGATTCACCCGAATAAATTCGCCTAGTGGAAATGCTCGAAAATACTGTACAGTATTGCGATCTATCAAGCAGAACGGAAATTTGGCACACTCTCAGAGAGCCCGGATTGGCGGAGATCTAAATATAGGTACGTTATTTGTTTATGTTCATACACACTGGCGCTATGTTGAAGTTAATCTTGGATATTTTCCAAATGAACAGTGAATATTTTCCAACATAACAGCAGGCAAAAGAAAGATGTTTATGGATATGTTTAACATCGGATATACGAAGAAATAAAAAGAAAAGCGCTTTAAAGATATCAGTGGAGGAACTGAATCTCACATACACGAACGTGCACACTAATGAATGAATGAATTTTTCAACTACTGTGTTTTGTTTGATTTGCATCGCTGGTCACACATAGTTTTTACCACGTGAATTTACCAGCACGAACTGGTTGTATCTAGCGGAAAGTACTCAGCTTGTACATATTATTTTACACCATTATTACAGAATAGGTTGTTTTTAAGATAAGTCTATTACACCCATCACTTTTTGAAAACAAATATGCCTGGAAATATTAAAGGTAGGTGAAACAATTTTATGTTTTCATTTTGAGCGCAAAGGAGTCATGCCCACGATTTTAGTAAAAACAAAAAAATCCGCAAGCACTGAAATTACGAAAATTTAAGAAGTGATGCTACTGCTGACGACCAGTGGGTGCCTGCTGTTTGTTGGATCTGGTCCCAGCAAAAGGGTCCTAAAGCTGGGGCGGACGCAGAAGGGGTGCAGCTCCCCCTCTAAATTGTATTAAGAAAAACAATTGTTGTAGGCCTATTATTATATTGCTGGCATGAATTATTGGTAAGATTTTTAAGATATGAGAGTGCAATTCCCGGGCACCCAGCTCAGAGGTCCATATTCTCTAATTTTTTACACCTCAATTAACCTCAACCATGTTGAGGCTGAGATGGGTGTGGACACTTGGGTTTGAAGTAGATAAAGTAAATATAATTAGACAATGTTTTTAAGTTCTATTTTCTATAGTACCGTACATCAAACATTAATTACATCTCTATGGTTGCCGAAAATAGCTGATAAAAGATCATGGGAATTTGGTTGCGCTTCATTTTTACTATTAGTCTGGTTGTAAAACTGCTGAAATGAACTTTAGCGGGAAAAAAGTAAAGGAAAATTAATTTTTGGTTTTTCTGAATCAGCATACCCTATAGTGTCTCAGAAAAAAAAATCCCCATGCCTGGGGCTTGGGCAATTTTTTTTACAGCACTTTGAAATTTTTACCTAAAATACCCTATTTTAAACTATATAAGATGGGGGTAGGGGAAATAAATTTATGTTTTTGGTCACTTTTACATATACTGTGGATATGAAATGTAACAACAACTTGGCTAAATAGTTACTCATCACTCTCATTTAAAAATTTGATCGGAATGATGACGTCATCAAGATAAATTCCAAGATGGCGTCCATTAAGGTTGTAAAAACTATGTTTTTAATGTAAAAATTATTTTATTGTTATCAAAGTACAATATAATCCCAATACAATATTATACATACAGGAATAAA
>NW_022714175.1:677545-678691 GCF_011630105.1 Anneissia japonica
AGGATGATGATGATTATGATTGATGATAATGGTCGTTGATGAGGGTGATCGTGATAATGATGAGGATGATTGATGAGAATGATGTTGATGAGGTTAATGATGACGAATGATGAGAAACACCCCGTCTGCCCCTCATCCTCATCTTAATTCTTGACGTCCTCATCCTCTTCATTATCATCCTCATGATGAGGATGATGATTGATAATGATGATTAATAAGGATGATGATGATGTGTTCGATGATGAGGACAAGGATGATGATGGATGATGATGATAGATGATGATTGTAATGAGGATGATGATGAGGATGATAATAAAAATGATGATGGTAATGAGGACTATGATGATGAATGAGTGATGATGATAAGTATAATAAGGATGAGGTTGATGATGATGAGAATAAGGATGACGATGGATGAGGATGATTAGTAGGATGAAGGTGATGATGTTAACAATGATTGGTGAGGATGGTGATGAGGGTGACGATGATGGATGAGGATCAATCCCATGGCCAGGATTTTTAAACGGTGTGGGACAATATCAGAGCGGACCCACTTTACGTGTAAATTCAAACAATGTGGACCCATTTTACGCAAAAATATGAAATATCTGGACCCATTTTCTTAAATTTTACCCATATTTAACTAAATATAAGGTATCTGGATCCATTTTATGCATAAAATTACATAATTTGGACCCTTTTTTAAAATGTGGACCATTTTTTGTGGACCCATTGGAAAAATGGTGTGGGACTGTCCCAACAGCTGGCTATACCATTGATGATGATGAGGATGATGGATGAGGATGAATATGATGATGAGGATGATGATGATGAAGAAAATGATGAAGAATGAGGAGGATGAAGATTATGAGGATGATGATAACGACGATAGATGATTGATAAGGACGTGATGAGGACGATGACGATGGATGAGTATGATGTGATGATGATGATGGTGATGAGTACAACGATCGATGATAGTAAGGATGATTATAATGATTAGACCACAATGAGAATGATGATGACGATGACGAATAGGATGAGGATGATGATGATGGATGATGATAATACTGTAATGATATCAATAGTGGTAATAAAAATATTATAAATAATATTATTATATAACAGTAGTAACAATGTAATTCA
>NW_022714175.1:678736-680334 GCF_011630105.1 Anneissia japonica
TACATAATATTATTATTGATTTCAACAATAATAAATAAGCATAATACTACTATTAAAATAATAATATTTATATATATTCTATATGTGATTGCTTTGATGAGATTGTATTTTGTACAATAATAATAATAATAATAATAGTAATGATAGTCTTAAAAAAAATAACCATTTTCTCCGCCAAGATAAACGCAATCTTGGAAATTGGCATTATGATCATTTCAATTAAAATTGATAAAGACAGTAAAGAGTAACTAGTTAACTAAGTGTTTATTGTCAATTTCCACATTTGTAGCAAAACTAGAGGTGAATAATATATAATGCCATAGTTTTTTTTCAATTTACCTCGATCCGAGTCCATAAATTGAATTGTTAGGTCTTTCAGAGCAAAATTTCGCTATATAATATATATATATATATATATATATATACATACATATACATATATATGTGTGTATTATGTATATATATATATATATATGTGTGTGTGTGTCTGTGTGTGTGTGTCTGTGTGTATGGATATATATTGTTTTGAAATTGCTCTGATAACAATACAGTTAAATTTACAATTTAAAAGAGTTTTACCGCCAAAATGGCAGTCATCTTGGAATTTTTTTGTGATGACGTCATTATTCTGATTAAATTTTTTAACGAGGGTGAGGAGTAACAATTTAGCCAAGTTCTTGTTACATTTGATATACATAGCATGTGTAAAAGTGACTAAAAACATACATTTATTTCCCCTACCCTGATCTTAATTAGCCCAAAATAGGATATTTTATGTCAAAACTTTAAAGTGCTATAAAAAAAATTGCCCAAGCTCTAAGAATGGGGATTTTTTTTCTGAGACACTATATGATATACTGATTCAGAAAAACCAAAAATAAATTTTCCTTTACTTTTTTCCCGCTAATTTCCTACTGCACCCAGGCTATATATAATGATGATGTGATGATGATGAATTTTACTATTTAAAAGTGTCACTTCCGGTCATCATAGAGGTACTATTTCCTCAAATTTTTCCAACCATGGTGGAGGCTGAGGTGGATGTGGCCTCACGGCTTTGAGGTAGGGCAAATAAATTATATTCATTAAAGACAGTGTTTCTTTAGTATGATTTTCTATGGTACATCACTCATATTAATTAGATCTCTGTGGTGCCGAAAATCTCTGATAAAAAAGATCATGAGAAATTTTGCTGGCGCTTCATTTAGACTATATCATGGTGATGTGATGGTGATGAATTTTACAGTAGGCCTAAATGTCATTTCCGGCCATTTACAGGTACTATTTCCTCAAATTTTCTCAAGGTAGGTTGACTTTGAGGTAAGTAAATTTACTATAAAAGTGTCATTCCAGCCATCTACAGCAGGGGTGGATTAGGCCGCCAAAGATCATGAGAAATTTTGCTGGCGCTTCATTTAGACTATATCATGGTGATGTGATGGTGATGAATTTTACAGTAGGCCTAAATGTCATTTCCGGCCATTTACAGGTACTATTTCCTCAAATTTTCTCAAGGTAGGTGATGATGACGATGATGAATTTTACTATAAAAGTGTCATTCCAGCCATCTACAGCAGGGGTGGATTAGGCCGCCCTCC
>NW_022714175.1:680339-704358 GCF_011630105.1 Anneissia japonica
CTTTTAGAATGTAAAACAAAAAATAAAATAAAATAAAATAAAATATGAAAAAATCATCGCCCAAAACGCCTCAGATGTTATATTTGGGCGTTTAGAAAGCAACAAATTTTGCGGGGGCATGCCCCTGGATCCCATAGAGCATTGTTGTTTCGATCAGCCCCACCACCCCTTTCTGTCCCCTTTTGGACATCTCTAGATCCGCCCCTCTGTAGGTACTAATAGGTACCTTTCAAAACAGATTCTGCGCCCCTGCACGCACACCCTACCGCCAAATCCTGCATCCGCTCCAGTAAAGGGTGCAGTAGGTCGTGGTAGGCCTACTAAACGAGTTGCATCCCCTGGTCCATGGTCCAAACATGATTTCTTAATGGTTTAACATTATTTACTGTAATTACAGGACTGAAGGAACGTTTGAAAAATGGTGAGACAATACTTATTGCTGAGGGTTACTTGTTCGTGTTTGAACGACGTGGTTACCTCCAAGCGGGCGCTTTCGTTCCAGAAGTGATCATTGAACATCCCGAGCTAGTGAAGGAGCAGCACAGAGAGTTTGTACATGCTGGTAGTGACGTCGTGTTGGCCTTTACGGTAAGCATAATAATAATATGCAGAGATCCCAAGTCTCCACTAGAGGTGGCGCCAGTGGGGGCCCCCGTCGGGGAGAAAAGCCAAAATTCATAGAGGGGTAAAAAAAAAAAAAAAATTTATATGTTGGCCTATTTTTTTACATATTAGTAGAATTGATTAAATAAGCCCTTGAAATCCCTTAATTGTCATATTTTTCTCCTCCTAGAACACTTTCGAGAGATATAGAGCTACGCCAGGATTTCAGTTCAAGGTCCCCGACAGGGGGGGGGGGCTGATGTCCCCGACGTGAAAAAAGTGGACGTGCGCCGTGGTCAGGCGTCGCTAAAAATCTGTCGAACGTAAATATGACAAAATAGTGGTTTTAGGCTAATTTTATCGATTTCAGGGTCTATAATATATGTATGAAAAAAGTATTTGAACGAATATTATTTGGTCGTCAAGTTAGCTATGCTCAATTATAGGGTGGCCATTTCAAAAACTTGAATACCACGGCTTAGAACAACTACTGAGACCACATAGGCCTCACTTGAAATAGTTACGAAGGTTCAGATTACTATTAATATTTATTACTAGCCCAGGTTTATTAGGGGTAGGAAGTGGAATAAAAAACACTCTTTACGATGCACTCTCTGAAAACGTGATTCAGTATACTAATCCTACAATTTTTAATTTTAGATTCAAAATACGGCTTCTGAAATTAATTTAAAACGCCCCCCTCCACTTGCCATAACCCAGGCCACGGTCCTCGGTTGACGCGTCACATTAAATGGCCCGGTAGTTAGTCCTGTACTGGGGCCCGTTCTTACCTAGCTACGCCGCTGTACATTCATGTCTGCTTCAATATTTATTTGTCATAATCATTATTGATGTTTATAGTACTATGCTCACCGAAAAAAAATGCAAGTGATTGAAAAAGAGGCGGAGTTAGAAAGAATAAACCGAGAAGCATTGCGAATTGCAAAAGAAGTTGCGGATGAATCGGGGAAACTTCTGGCAGGAAATATCTGCAACACTGGAGTTTATGAGCCTGAGAATCAAGAGTCGTATGCAAAAACAAAAGCGATTTTTAAGGTGAGACATCTAACAATGGCCTTTCATATGACAACCAGGGGCGGATCCAGAGATTTCCGAAAGTTGGGGCGGAAGTGGGGCCGGTTGAGATAACAGCATCCAAGGGAGTCCGGGAAATTTTTGTTTTCTGGACATGAGAAAATAACCTCTAAGGCGTTTTGGGCGATCAATTTTTTCTTTCCTTTTTTTTTTCTTTATCTTAATTTTCAAAGGGGGAGGGGGTAGTTACGCCATTCCTGTTCGCCCCTAAAATAGGGGGGGGGGGCAAACAGTGTTCCCGAAAGGTGACTGATAGAGAAACAACACTACCCTCTGGGGCGTTTTGGGTGATCAGTAATTCTTTTTCTTTCTTTCCTTTTTTGTTTTTGACTTTTCAAAGGGGTGGAAAGAGAGGGGCCGGCCGGCTCGGTCCTCTGAATCCGCCCCTGAACCCTGTTCATCCAGAATTTTTGAAATGGGGTAAAGGGCTTATTAGTTAATGCTAATTTCACCGACAGCCTGTATTTTATTATCAAATCAATTTTTATTTGGGAAGGGAGTTTTTGTGTTGGTATTGTCTTTACCATCATCATTGTACATGGTTATAATTTGTTAAAACATTTTTATGATTTTAGGAGCAGATTGAGTGGGCTCTTGATTATGATGTGGATTTCATTCTTGCCGAGACATTCCCAACACTTGGAGAAGCTAAACTGGCACTGGAAGCAATTCAGGAATATGGGAAAGGTGTGGCAGTATTTTGAAACATTCACTTCTATTATGCTTCTTTCTAAATTGGAACTAAATAGGGAACTTTCGATTGCACGACGACGGTAGGACGTAGAACGTAATGACGTCACTAACAGTCATCTGCGCATGCGAGAACGTTAAGGTCACCTCGTCGAGTAGATTCTGGAACGCAATTTGGCCAAATTTGATGTAGAGAACGTAGGGCGCCAGGTAGGACGTTCTAGCGTCACGTCGTCGCGCACAAATCGAAAGCATACACCCCAATTTCCTCCCCTTTCCAGGATACCATTTCTTTCTAATCATTAAATATGGATCTATATTAGGGAAGCTTTCGATTTGTGCGACGACGCGACGCTAGAACTGAATCACTCATGCGTGACCGCCCTACCTGGCATCCTACTTTCTCAGCATATTTGGACCTTGGACAAATTGCGTTCCAGAATCTGCTCGACGAGGTGACCTTAACATTCTTGCATATGCGCAGATGACTATTAGTGATGTCATTACGTTCTACGTCCTACCGTCGTCATGCAATCGAAAGCTCCCTATTATTGGTAATGAACTTTTCCAGAGTGTCATGTGAACTCAACTGACCAGTGACAACAGGGCGGGGATTCGCGCATGCTCACATGCAAGTGTGTTTCCCCCTCCCCCATAAAAGCACATGTTTGCATATGTTTTTACACTGTTTTGTGGAACCTTAGCAAAAGTATCCAAGGTGAGGAGCTTAGCAAAAAGGAAAGGTTCACTCTGCCGTAGGTAGGCCTATGCCTATCTATAAATCAATTACACAGATACAAATTTAAAGGTTAAGTTTGCATCTCTGAAATAAATGATTTGACATAATAATATTTAGGTACAACTGCCAAACTTTGCTATCAAACAAAACAAACACACACACACACAAAAAAAAAAGCAATAAATATTACATCTAAAATTAGAGGTAAACATACTCTATGATTGTTTCTGTTTACTAATTAGGCGTTCCATCTGTTGTTACATTCATCACTGCTGGAAAGAATACTATCGATGGAGAAGTTGCCACTCTCGATGGCTTCACGCTGCCGGATGCTTGTAAACAATTGGAAGATGCTGGAGCTGATGTCGTTGGCATGAACTGCTGCAGAGGACCTAACACAATGCTACCCATCATGGAGAAAGTGCGAGCCGTCTGTAAGGTAAGTCATTGTTATAGGTTCCAAGTATTCAACCCGCGGGCCGGAGAAACCCCGGCCCGCCAAAGATTTTGAAGCGGCCCGCACAACATTGCTAAAAATAAGTAATTCTTCCGACCAATTTTCATCACTTACGGAAAAAAATTTTTTCCTGTTAATTAAACACGACCACCTACTCTGGCATTTAAAAAAAATAAGAGTCTGGCTTTTTCTGAGTGCAGCTAACTCTTATCTGGCAGACTGGGGGTGACTAAGTGCGGGGGTAGCAAGAGTCTGACTTTTTGAGTGTAGGTCACTGTATCTAGTAGACTGATAGGATAGGATTAAGTGCGGGGTGCAGGGCGCTGATATGATATGATGCGATGTCACTGCTTTCAAAACATATTTTTACAGTCGGTCGGAAAGCGCAATTTCGTGGAATATGGAGGTGTCTATTTTAAAAATTTACTCACCTCAGCCTCAACCTAGGTGGGACTGATGGTAAATATGGGTCATTTTGGGGTATCAGACTCCTAATCGGGAAATTTCTGGCGCTGACATTGTTTTAACTACTTCGTACATGACCGGATTTTGCTGTGCTCGGAAAATTTCTAGTGGGTGGGTAGGAGAACCTGCAAGTTGTTTTATCCCTGTCCTTCGCTACTTCATTCCCTCATTTTTACAAAACAAGGCCTATCGTAGTACAACACTATAATAATAGGCCTATTAGGAAGACTTGTGGCCTATAAAAGAGAATGGGTGTGGCTTAAAAAGAAGTATACTTTCACAATTTATATCGGCCTTTCGCTGGTCTCAACAAATTGGAACTAGTCACTAGCTAAACATTTTTTGAATATTTGGGTTATAGATATAAATGAGGTTAGGTACTGCATCAGCCAATGAGATGGTGAGCAGGAAGTTAAGTTTTCATAAAATTATTAATTTGAGTCTGGAGTTATTGAGAAAAAAGGTCACTGGGAACATTGAATTAATCTTTGTTTTAATTTCTTTAATTTCATTTTCTTTAAAAAAATATTAAATAACTTTTAATTTGAAATATGTAGTGTTTTTTTTTTTAATTTGTTTTTCATCTTTCATTGTGAAAAAAGTCAATACTATAATTATATATGAATTTAAAAAGTGATTGTTAAATCGTACCAGTAGCCTATATACATGTGTTCTTTTAGGGGCACCTGGCTGCCGTACCTGTTCCATATAGAACGACACCAAGTGAGCCAACATTTTTTAACTTTGTTGATCCAAAAGATGGTATGTATGATTTAACTGCTGAAAAATACTTCCTTTTTATTTAATTTCTTTAAAAAAAATATACAAACAGCACATATAAAAAAAAAAAGATATCACTGAAAAAAGAATTCAATAGTAACTTATTTCTAAACTTCAATAATAAACCAAATTAGGTTTGTAAATTCTAAAAGACTAAAAACAATAAAATGAATTTTAAAGATAATTGCAGATAGGTTGTACCCACTGCAATTATTTTAGCAGAATTTTTAATTTCTGTCCAGATTATTATTATCAAATTTTCTTTGACAAAAACACTGTTATATTCCCATATATAGTCATGTTGTGATGTCATCATGATCATATTTAGGCATGTATGGGCAGGATTTTAGGCTACTGTGGGGAATACTACAAAACAAGACCTTGGAAAAAAATACTTGTCCACACATAATGACAAATTGGCCTGAACATTTACAAAACAAAAACGGTTTCAATTTGCCGAAGGTCTAATGAACTATTTTTAAAAATTCATAGGCAAGATGTGTTTCCCAACCAACATGGATATTAAATTCTGCAATCGAAGCGATATGGTTGATTTTGGAAAGCGGTGTCAGGAAATTGGAATCAACTTTGTTGGAATTTGTTGTGGAAATTCAGCTCACCTGACGCGTGCTCTGGCCGAGTCGTATGGACGCACGCCCCCAGCATCACGATACTCAGCCAAGATGGAGAACCATTTCATTTATGGAACCAATCCTTGCTTAGTTAAATATTTGAGCGTTGTAAGAGAATTGGACTTTATTCGACTTAACCAGACAAAACATCCCATTGGAATTTATATGCATGTATAATGAGAGTTAGTAAGGCAGCGGTGTCAGGAAATTGGAATCAACTTTGTTGGAATTTGTTGTGGAAATTCAGCTCACCTGACGCGTGCTCTGGCCGAGTCGTATGGACGCACGCCCCCAGCATCACGATACTCAGCCAAGATGGAGAACCATTTCATTTATGGAACCAATCCTTGCTTAGTTAAATATTATAATGAGCAGACACAGAAGCTGTTTTAGGGTTAATTTGGTATCATTCAATTAATGCATGGTTAAAAAAGTTGGGAACTATATATATATATATGATGAAGATACGATCTGTTGTGTTGTTTTTGAAAATTATTAGCTGTCTGCTGTTCAATCGTTCTTTTGGCAATATATATATATATATATATATATATATATAGATATATATATATATATTAGTGGTTATAGGAATTTTATATTTGGACCTGTCGATTTAATAGTGATGCTAGTACAGTATTGACATTTAACTATACAATGACAAACAAGCCTATTCAGTGCCGATCACTTGAGCGTTGTAAGAGAATTGGCAATAAATTCAAAATCATTGCACCACTCAATTGTTTTTGTTTTGTTCTTTTCTTGTTTTTGTTTTGAAGACATGCATCTTTCAAGACTTCATTGGCTTTCAGGTCAGAAGCATTCTTTACTACATTCCAACACTAACTTGTAAGTGTTATTGCTCTGCTCCTACTAATCCACAAAGAACTTTCTCAATATGTTCATACGTACGTGCGTTGGTAATGGTAGGACATTTTTGTAGAGCGCCTTCCTCAACAATGTCGTCTCAAGGCACTGACAGTATTCAGACCACAAATCATATTGAAAAAAAAAAAACTAGAAAAAAGTAAAATAACATTTTAAAAATAAAAAAAATAAATAAACAAGTCATTCAAGTAATGAAGTGAGTAAGCGACCAAAAATGTCAAATTATGAATATTGTGTTTGCAAATTCTTACACGAAAGGAAAATGCGCACTCCCGATATCGAGACGGCGTCGCCACCACAATTGTACGTACAGTATATGCACACTTACACAAGTACTGGCGTCGGTATGCTGGGCTCCAGTACCTTCCACATTAGATAAACCTAGGCTCTACTACCGTGCACTGTTAAAAAAAATCTTTAAAAAAAATAATGAAAAAAAAGTTCGCCATTTTAAATAAAGTAAAGACAAAAATGCAACCCATGGGTAATGTGCACGGAGTGGTTTGAAACCAAGATGATATAAGAATAAATAGCGCCAAAAATCATCGATCACTGGGTACCGTACTTTCCGCCGTGGGCCTATATTCTTCACTGTGTGCTTCAAAAAATCCAAAAGCGCGTTAAGGCCCACTCAGACAGTGTCGTACGACGCAGCCCGACGCGATTTGTTGTCGCGTCGGGTCTGTGTGAGTTCAACGCAGACGCGATGGTTTACGTCGGGGGCAGTCGCGTCGTAGAATATTAAACATGTTTAATATTTCTCACGACGGCTTAAGACTGTCCCCGACGATAAATCGGGTCGGGCTGCGTCGGCCGACGCTGTCTGAGTTGACCTTTATGAGTTGGAGGTTACCCCACTTAGATCTAAAATTTAACCCTGTAAACAGAACTATAAAGAAAACTCCCAAGGTTGGTATTGACTATTAATTTTTATTAGCTCTCTGATATATTTAACATAGTGGCCCAGAGGAAGTCAAAACTTTATCATGTACATGTTAAAATTTTAAGGATTGCAGATTCCTGATGCCTGATCCATGGAGAAGAAGCCCAATTGTTATAAATCATAAAGGTAAAACTTTTATATATCGTCAATAACAATCGTAAGCGTACTTATTTTACATGATAATTGACAATAGTGAACCAAAGAACAGTAAAAATACTTTTCGATTGTCCTGCAAAACAGGACTGTATGTCACCTAGTTCTGTGTTTTGTTCTGATCATTGTGTTTCGTCAATAGCCTTCTTTTCAAGTCATACGTAGTATCACCCCGATTTTGTGCCCGCCAAGTTCCATCTCTGTGTTTTGTTCTGTTCAATAGCAGGGGTAAGAAAATGTTGGTGTATTAACAGACAGTGCTCATTAAAATACATTCCCTACATGATGTGTACTATATACTTGCGGAAAACTTGTTGTATTTTGACTTGGCTGACGACTGACTGATGACACGTGAGATGTTTATGGATATGTTTAACATCGGACATTACGAAGAAATAAAAAGAAAAGCGCTTTAAAGAGATTAGTTGAAGAACTGAATCTCACAACTGAACTCATAAACGGACCAGCAGCATTGCAGATTGCTAATGAATGAATGAACTTTTGAACTAGGTTTATTTGATTTGCATCGCAGATCACACAGAGGTTTTTTTTTATGTTTACAGCGTGTACCAGCATGAACTGGTTGAAACTAGCGAAAAGTAAAAAGTAGGCCTACTCAGCCTGTACATAATTATTATTTTATACCATTATTACAAAATAGGCCGTTTTTAATATAAGTCTATTGCACCCATCACTGAAAGTTTTTGAAGCAAATATGCCTCGAAATGTTAAAGGTAGGTGATACAAGTTTTATTTTTGATTTTGAGCGCAAAGAAGCCGCCCGTGTGCACGATTTTGGTTTAAAGGGGAAAAAAACCGCAACCACTGAAATTACAAAACATTAAAAGCTGACGACCAGCGGGAGGTGCCTGGGGTCTGGGTCTGGTCTCAGCAAAAGGCCCTGAAGGGTACAGTAGGCCGTGGTAGGCCCACTAAACGAGCTACATCCCCCGGTCCATGGATCAAACATATGATTCCAGGGGCGGATCCAGCCGGGGGCCCGTGCCGGAATGAGTGCCATTCCGTGCTATAATCATTATATAGGTCCTTAATTAGACCTTTGCGACGCCCGTGAGTGAAGGGATGTCTAAGGGAGGGGAGCATAGCTCCCGTCGTAAAGAAGTCAATAGCGAGCTTTCGAAATTGGCGACGCGGGGAGTTGCGACGGGGAATTCAGTCAACCATGAACGTCATTCTATTACTTCCGTCTCATCAAAGCAGTTTCGATTTACAGGACACAAAACGAATGACTTCCCCACATATTCGCATGCGCAGTACGGTTTCACGCGCCACTGCCCGTCGTAGAACGCCGCGTCGTCCAAATCGAATGTTGTCGTGGAGGAACACTGTTTTCAAAAAGCACTTTACCATCTGAGATTGTCATTATTTCCGAGCATCTAGAGGAGCATAATCTTAAAATCTGCTCACGCTCCAGCCATGGTGGGCCTGAGGTGGGTGTGTTCTACCTGTTGCCCCCCCCCCCCGTCAGAAAATATCTGGATCCGCCCCTTTGCGACGCCAGTGAGTGAAGGGGAGTCTTAAGGGAGGGGGAGCATAGGCCTAGCTCCTGTCGGAAAGAAGTCAATAATTTTGTCGCAGAGGGCAGAGGAACACTGCTTTGAAAAAGCATTTTACCATCTGAGAGTGTCATTATTTCCGAGTTTCTAGAGGGGCATATTCTTAAAATTTGCTAACTTCAGCTCCAGCTATGGTGGGCCTGAGGTGGGTTCTACCTATTTAAATTTATTAACTGTAATTACAGGACTAAAGGAACGTTTAAAAAATGGTGAGACAATACTTATTGCTGAGGGTTACTTGTTCGTGTTTGAACGACGTGGTTACCTCCAGGCGGGTGCTTTCGTTCCAGAAGTGATCATTGAACATCCCGAGCTAGTGAAGGAGCAGCACAGAGAGTTTGTACATGCTGGTAGTGACGTCGTGTTGGCCTTTACGGTAAGCATATAATAATATGCAGAGATCCCAAGTCTCCACCAGGGGTGGCGCCAGCGGGGGCCCCCGTCGGAAAGAAAAAACAAATTCATAGATGAGTAAAAAAAATTATATGTATTTTCTACATATTAGTAGACTCGATTAAATAAGTCTTTGAAATCGATAAATTGTCATATATTTCGCCCCCTAGAACACTTTCGAGAGATTTGGAGCGACACCCGACCACGCCCACATTTTGTCGGCAGTGGTGGCGCCAGGATTTCCCAGACGGGGGCCCAAGGTCCTCGATGTGGGAGGTAGTCGAATGTAGCTAAAACCTGACCACGAAATATGACAATTTTGGGTTTTCGAAGGCTTATAATCGATTTTAGAGTCTATTAATATGTAAAAAATACAAATATAATTTTTTTTACTCTCCGACAGATTGTGGTTTTTTTCCTCGTGGGGGGGGGGTGGGGTGGGGTGGGTGTGCAAGGCCTCCCTGATGGGAGGATGTGTGCCCCCTGGCCCCCCGTAGAGCCACTACTGTTCGTCGGAGACATTGTTTCCCCCAGGGTACCTCGGACCCACCGTCGGACAAATCCTGGTGCCACCACTGGTTTCCACGACACGCGGGAGTCTCCGGAAATCGGGACGGACTCCCACGAGAAGTAAACTTTGTTCCATTAGTTATACCTATTTTATACCTCCATGGTTATACAGTATTTCTAAGTATTTATGTGCCTCAGTTCCATTAATTTTACCCTTGCCTATTATTAATATTATTGTAAAAATATTATGTTTTCATTATTTGAAAGACGATGGACTCTTCCATTTGGAAGACTGACGTTAAAACTAAGACAAAAGAACTATAAACTATAATAATATAACTTTATATGAAACGACGCTTTTAAAACAGCGGCGAACGCACTCTTGTTGCAGCGCGTTCGTAAAATTAACATACCTGTACAAACAATACAATACAAGACTTAATACAATAAAAACGTTAACAAATTCCACAAAAATTGAGTATTTACACTTAAAACGCCCATTAAAAAGTTTAGTAAAGGTTGTTGTAAAAATATTTAAAACGATATTACGAGATAAAAGAGATAAAATGTGATAACAGGATAAAAACGAAATTCCAAATTAAAAAAAAAAATAAGTCGTAAAATAAAATTGATATAAAAGTCATGCTTAAATTTTATGCCAACAGTAAATTTTGGTAATTGAGAACATATAAAATTTATAAAAGAAGACATACGGGAGTAAGATATATTGATAAAACACACAGTGACAATTCTCAAAATTTATACAAAGTGATGATTCGTTTTATGTTTAAAAAAATAACGTTTATTCCATGTACGTTTAATATAGTTTTTACAATATCTGTCAAATATGGAGCTGACCTCGTCACACTGTTGTTCGCACGAGTATAAATCAATGTTGCCGAGTGCCTACATCAGTTTTACATTTAGGTCACTTCTTATAATTCCCATACATAAACATTTCTCTAATTTTAAACTCGTCAATTCTAATTTCATTCAAGCGATTACATATAAAAAGAAAATATGTGATATCCTCAATTCCATTGTTACATAAATCGCATTTTCAGACCATTTACAAGCAATTGCAGAGGTAGCGGGCTTTGAACTTCAGACTTGCTGCTCTGAAATTATCTGTGTATATGTGTATATAAATTGCCAACGATGGCTTTGTTTGTGCACTTTCAAATAGCGTGGTTGCATCGATCTCTTTGAGACTTCTTACATAGGACTTTCCAGCCGTTTTCCGGTGGATAATTAATATTAAATACATATTCTGTACCACATAAATTGAGAATATCCTCGATTTTTATCCAGCCATTTCCACCTTAAAGGTGTTTTGTGGCGGATATGTGACGTTGTACTAACTAATAGTCGTCATATTTCTATGCTATTATAAATATAATAATAATAATAATAATAATAATAATAATAATAATAATAATAATAATAATAATAATAATAATAATAATAATTGTCGACTTATATAGCGCATATTGTAGAGACCTCTATGGCTTACATTATTACCCCTCAGTCACTGGATCAAGCACATATGGAACACACACTAAGGCCCCATGGGGAATTCCATAATGTTGCAAGGATGCTATTGACTGCCAAGTCACCATAGTTTTTCTTTTTTTTGGAGTCTTTCCATACCCTGGATATCTGTATGACCTCCCGCCAACCATGCAGCACAAGCATGGATAGAAAAGAGCGAGGGATTTCCAAAGTATATCTCCATAGTAAACACGATTATAGTCGTCTGGGTAATCGACTCGATTGAAGAATTGACTTAATATATCCAATCATTCTATTCCCTTTTTAATAACTTCCTGAATATGATTATGATCTGATAAATTTTGAGATATGCAACTAATGTATTTGTAGCTATCCACTTCAGAGATAGTATCTTTCCCTAGCTGCCATATTTTACCATTTATCAACCCATTTATTGGTCACTAATATCTTAGATTTTTCATGGTTGAATCTAAGTTTGAAGGCATTGCTGAAGTCAGCCGCTATATCCAGCCATCGGCATAGGCCTACGCTGTAATTCATTATCATTATTTGCTAGGATCATGACATCATCATATGTTTTTATCTTCTAGATAACATGAAATGGCATCAGAAATTAATATATTGAACATTTTTCCTACACATGAGCTAAGGGTTATGCCCCTGTATTTATCTAGAATATTCCTGTCACCCTTTTAAAGATCGGAATAATAATAGGCCTACCTTTGTTCCAATCTTGAACTATGGATTGTAAAGTTAACAATCGTTTAAAAAACATGCGAGTAGCATTATATAAACCAATTCCACCATTTTTTAGAAGTTCGTTAGTTATAGTATCAATTCCTGGAGATTTGTTATTTTTATACTTATTGAATGCCGATATAACATCATCCAACGATATTTCAACATCAAATAGATGAACGTCATCATTAAAATCATCATTTTGTTCAAAGCTATGGTTAATATTAGCGAGCATATTCTCTGTACATTTGACCTCCGTATCCTCTGCCATATTCAGATTCATCTGTCCAAGGGTTCTCCGGTAATGGGGAACCGTTTTATTCACGGTGGTTCTATCGGTTATAACCTGTTGCATATCTGGTAATTTAATGCAAGATATATCATTTTGTTTGTGGTTGTAGCCTTTAAGATTTTCCAAAAGTTTTTCTATATAGTTGTCTCAAGTTAAGAAGAATATTTTTATTTGTTGAAAGACATTCATTAGTTATATAATAACTTCTATGGCATTAATGTCTGCTTCAATATTTATTTGTCATAATTATTATTGATGTTTATAGTACTATGCCCACCGAAAAAAAATGCAAGTGATTGAAAAAGAGGCAGAGTTAGAAAAAATAAACCGAGAAGCATTGCGAATTGCAAAAGAAGTTGCGGATGAATCGGGGAAACTTCTGGCAGGAAATATCTGCAACACTGGAGTTTATGAGCCTGGGAATCAAGAGTCGTATGCAAAAACAAAAGCAATTTTTAAGGTGAGACATTTAACAATGGCGGGTCCAGAGATGTCCTAAAGGGGGGGGGGCGAAAGTGGGGCCGGTCGAGGTGACACTGCCTTAGGGTTCGAAATTGTTGTTGTCTAGACACCCGAAAATAACCTCTGAGGCATTTTGGGCTATCATTTTTTTCCTTTTCTTTCTTTCTTTTCCTTCCTTCCTTTTTTTTTTTACTTTCCAACAGGGGGAGGGGTGGTTTCCCCTAAATCCGCCCCTGACAACAGCAGGGGCGGATGTCCTGAAAGAAGGGGAACTGATCGCGAAACAACACTACCTTAGGGGTCCGGGGGCATGCACCCGGGAAATTTTTGTTTCTAGATGCCTGGAAATAATCTCTGGGGCGTTTTGGGCGATCAGTACTTCCCTTTTCTTTCTTTTTATTTTTACTTTTCGAAAAAAAGGGAGGGGGACAGGGGCCGGCTCCCCCCCCCCCTAAATCCGCCTCTGAACCCTGTTCATCAAGAATTTTTGAAACAGGGTGAAGGGCTTATTAGCTAATGTCTATGTCACCGACAGCTTGTTTTTTATTATCAAATAAATTTTTATTTGGGAAAGGGGTTTTTTATTTTGGTATTGCCTCTTTACCATCACCATTGTACATAATTATAATTTGTTGAAACATTTTTATGATTCTAGGAGCAGATTGAGTGGGCACTTGATTATGATGTGGATTTCATTCTTGCCGAGACATTCATAACACTGGGAGAAGCTAAACTGGCACTGGAAGCAATTCAGGAATATGGGAAAGGTGTGCCAGTATTTTGAAACATTCACTTCTATTATGCTTCTTTCTAAACTGGCTTTAAGTGTAGGACTATATATTCAGGGGCGGATCCAGAAATGTCCAAAAGGTGGGGGGGGGGCGAAAGTTGGGCCGATTGAGACAACACCGTCGTAGGGGGTCCGGGGCATGCCCCCGCGAAATTTTTCTTTTCTTTCTTTTTTTCTTTCTTTTTTTACCTCCCAAAAGGGGGGAGGGCCCCTCCTAAATCCGCCCCTGGTATTGGAAAGCATACACCCCACCACCCCCCACCCCTCTTTTCCAGGATACCATTTCTTTCTAATCATTAAATATGGATCTATATTATTGATAATTGTTAGGTACAACTGCCAATATTTGCTATCAAACAAAACACACACACACAAAACAATAAATATCACATCTAATATTAGAGGTAAACATACTTTATGATTGTTTCTGTTTACTAATTAGGTGTTCCATCTGTCGTTACTACATTCATCACTGCTGGAAATACTATCGATGGAGAAGTTACCACTCTCGATGGCTTCACGCTGCCGGATGCTTGTAAACAATTGGAAGATGCTGGAGCTGATGTCGTTGGCATGAACTGCTGTAGAGGACCTGACACAATGCTACCCATCATGGAGAAAGTTCGAGCCGTTTGTAAGGTAAGTTATTGTTATAGGTTGTAGATATAAATGAGGTTAGACACTGCATCATGTTAAATTTTCATTTTCAAAATATTCATTTGAGCCTGGAGTTATTGAGAAAATAAGGTAACCAGGAACATTAAATTAATTTTTGTTTTGTTTCTATAATTTGCCCTGGCTTTCAATTAATTCACGAATAAAGTATAAAATTCTACTACGTTTTTAAAGCAATGCAACTCCAACAGACAACTTACCTACTTGAACTCCTATAAATATGTCTCCTTATCAGTGGTGGCGCCAGAGGGGGCTGAGGGGCTATAGCCCCCTCGTCGGGGAAGCCTAGCCGCCCCCCCCCCTCGGGGAAGACGAGTACATACCGTCGGGGAATTAAAAAAAAAATGTTTTCAGGTCTGTTCGTTAAGCAACTATATCGTCTTAATCGAACTATTTGTGTACTGTTTGTGTTAACATTTCATCACAATAAAAAAAACAATAACGATAATAGTAACATCAATCTACGTGCCGTTTTATTGTAAGCTATCTTGACTACTGTATATATTACTTTTCCCATTGACTTAAGCCCATGAAACAACAGATATTCTTCACAGTAAATTCAGCGTTCAAACATTAAATTATTGGAACGTAAGTCAGCAGAACAGTGTCAAAATTAGATGGTTACATTGCATAGGCTACACTTTGTTTCTCATGTTTTTATTTAATATTTTTCGGTTTTGGAAGTTGACTTCGACATTACCCCCCGGGCCTTTATCCCCACTGTCGGGCAGATCCTTGTGCCATCACTGTTCCTTATCCTTCCTCCGTTCTTCTGACCTTAATCTGCTCAGTGTTCCAAGCGTTTACACCAAATACAACGGCCACAGATCATTTTTAATTTCAGCTGCCACACTTTAGAACTCCCTTCCTAAATATATTGTCGACTCATCTTAAGTTGCTATTTTTAAGACCAAACTCAAAACTCACCTTTTTAGCATCTAAACATGCACAGCGCCTTGGCTTTTTACTTCGGTTTAGTGATATTGGCCTTTTATAAGTGATTATTATTATTTAATTCATTTCATTTTCTTGAAAAAAAAATTTTAATTTGAAGTATGTAGTGGTTTTTTTATATTTGTTTTCATCTTTTATTGTGAAAAAAGTAAATAA
Source organism: Anneissia japonica (assembly GCF_011630105.1). Taxonomy (NCBI): domain Eukaryota; kingdom Metazoa; phylum Echinodermata; class Crinoidea; order Comatulida; family Comatulidae; genus Anneissia; species Anneissia japonica. The sequence goes on from NW_022714175.1 coordinate 695,841, forward strand.
GATAAATGAATTTAAAAAGTGATTATTAAATCGCAGCCTATACTTTCGTTCTTTTAGGGGCACCTGGCTGCCGTACCTGTTCCATATAGAACGACACCAAGCGAGCCAACATATTTTAACTTTGTTGATCCAAAAGATAATGGTATGTATGACTTAACTGCTGAAAAATACTTCCTTTTTATTTCATTTTTTATAAACAAAATACAAACAGCACATACAAAAGACAGATATCACTGGAAAATGAAGTAAATAGTAACTTATTTCTAAACTTTAATAATAAACCAAATTAGGTTTGTAAACTCTGAAAGACTAACAAAAATAAAATTATTTTAAAAGATAATTGATGAAAAGTTGCACCCAGTGAAATTACATAATAGTACTTTAATTTATCTGCATTTTTCCGACACTTCAATTCATATGTAAGAAACCAACAGTAGAGGCCGGCATATATCATTAGGAAACTGGCAAAATTTTAAAGCTCTGTCCAGATTATCAACTGTTGTATGCCCATATATAGTCATGATGTGCCTATATATGGTCATAATGTGATATCATCATGATCATATTTAGACATGTTATATGCTTTTGTCAAAACAAATTTGATAGCTGGGCAGGGATTTAGGCTACTGTGGCAGGGGCGGATTCAGAATTTTTCAAACGGGGTGGGGGAGGGGGTAGGGGAAAACATATTCAGAATAGATAAGTGAGAGCGCTAATTTCAATATGCCTTTAGTTTAGTGGCAAAACGGGAGGGCACGTGCCCCGCGTGCCCCCTACTGGATTCGCCACTGTGTGGGGAATACTACAAAACAAGACTTTGTCCTCACATAAGGACAAACTGACCCAAGAAAGATATCAACTTAATTACTATACTGACAAGAAGGTCAACTCATCCAAAACAGTTACAAAACAAAGACGACTTCAATTTACCGAAGGCCTATTAAACTATTTTTTAAATATTCATAGGAAAAATGTGTTTCCCAACCAACATGGATTTTAAATTCTGCAATCGAAGTGATATGTTTGATTTTGGAAAGCGGTGTCAGGAAATTGGAATCAACTTTGTTGGAATTTGTTGTGGAAATTCAGCTCACCTGACGCGTGCTCTGGCCGAGTCGTATGGACGCACGCCCCCAGCATCACGATACTCAGCCAAGATGGAGAACCATGTCAATTATGGAACTAATCCTTGCTTAGTCAAATATTATAACAGTAAGCAGACACAGAAGCAGTTATAGTTGGAGAGGATGCAGGATTTGGCGGTAGTGGGTGGGTGCAAAAATTTGAGGAAATAGTACCTGTGGCCGGAAATGACACTTTTATATAGTAAAATTCATCATCACATTACTGTAATATGAGTGATGAACCATGAAAATAAAACTATAGAAAAACTGATGTATTTAATTTACTTGATGTACTCAAAGCTGTGTGGAAAAGTACCTCTAGATGGCCGGAAATGACACTTTTAAATACTATAGTAAAAAATGAAGCGCCAACAAACTCTCATGATCTTTTATCAGCTATACTATATTCGGCAACCATAGAAAATCTAATTAGTATGTGTGACGTATGGTACCATAGTAAATAAAACTTGAAAACATTGTCTTTGATGTATTTCTTGTAGCTAACATGAAGTAAGCTCGTAAATAGGTCCTTTCCTAAGTGAATTAATTCAAGAGTTTGAGCTTCTTTTCAGGATAGCATTGATTTTATTTTTCCCGAGACATTACAGTACATAGGCTACACTGTATATGAATTTCAAGAAAACAAAAAAAAATAATGGAAAAAATGCTTGGTTTATACAGAAGTTAAGGTAATTTAATACATTCCATGACACAGATCGATGTTACAGTGGTCCTATTTATTGTTTTTTAGTAGTAGGCCTAATTCCCAAAATTTACAGCATTCATTTTGAAAAGAGCACCCCCACCCTTTTTTTACTTTGCAAAAATAGCCTCGAAAAGAAGCCCATCTCGAAAAGAAGCCCTTCCAAAGTTCGTAAAAATTCAGGATTTTACAGTATGGCCTACTCAGTGCCGTAACAGTATAGGACTACATTTGACTTAACAAGACAAATCCTCCCATTGGAATTTATGTGCATGTGTATATATAATATGAATCAGTAAGGCAGCCTCTGGGGTCTAAATTTTACTCTGTGGGTGTATGTGTATGCTTTAGAATGTGGAGGCCAGGAATTTGAAGTGGAGGTAATTGCCTTAATTTTTATAGATTTCGCAAAAGCTTTCGACTCAGTTGACAGGCAATTCATGATTAAATACTGTAAAAATAGCCCAATTAGCAGACGATACTGTAATATTTGCAAAAGATGAGGTCGGTATAATTAACTTTTTCAAGGAAATTAAAAAGATTTGTGCTGTATCTGATCTGAAATTAAATAAAGACAAGACCAATGGTTTGTGGATTGGTTCTAACAAAATATTTTGTTTGCAAATTCTTACACGAAAAGAAAATGGGCACTCCCGATGTTGTGACGGTGCCGCCACCAGAACCGTGTACACACAGGTATTGGCGTCAGTGTGCTGGGCTCCAGTACCTTCCACATTGGATAAACCTCGGATCCACTACTCATCACTGCTAAAAAAAAATCTTAAAAAACTACAATGTGACATACAATTTGTTCTATCCAAATGGTAATTTTTCACGAACTCATCTCTACTTTGTCACTTTATCAATTTAATATCCTAAAAACCAGTTTATCAGTGCATTGGTATACAGTGTTTTTAAAGTAAAAGGTAGTAATGTAGATTAATTAATTAACATGAACCGGCCGAATTAATATCATTCAATATCATTTCACTACATATGTTTGGATTATAATATAGTAGGCTATTCATCATATCTTATGTCATAATAGTGATAAAGATATATGACGTAACCGCCTATATCAGATGTCCCAGGCATTAAAGTTGTCATTGGATACACAAAAATACAAATTGTAATAGCATTATCAAATTCCTTTAATAGCAATTGATACGGTTTACCGGCAATAACAGCCTACTAACCTATGCACTACCTTTGAATTCACATACTTCAGTGCTTGTTATGATAGAGAAATATTTATAATTTATACATTAAATAAACAAACTTCACAATATGCAGTTTATATTTAGCAACTAGTACGGCTAATCGTTTATACCTGGTACAATAGATAATTTTCGTGATAAGTGAGGGCGCACGCCATCCCTGACCCTAAGCAAGTTATAGCTAAATATATACACCTACTTTATTATCTAGAAATATTTGACTTAATATTAAGCATAGAGGTGCCACATGAAAATTTTACAGTTAGCACTTCAACAAACATTAACAGCATTTTAAAGATATTTTTCAACATTTTGAGGTCACATTCTGAATGTTAATTTTATACCAAGACTATAGATAATTACCAATCAAAAATGGAAATGGAGATAGAGTCTGAAATTATGACTTAAATAAAATCATTTATTGATTAAAAATTACTTCAATAAAACTAGAGGTAAAATTAATGATGTTTTAATGATTTTTATGAGTAGTAAATTCACTCTAAATGTTAATAGAGCGAGATAAAGTACAATATAGGAGGAGATATAAATACTGTACTAGGCAAGATAAGCATGGATTAAATGTAATTTTCAGAACTTTAAATTCCAAAAAACAGGAGATTGATAATTTGTCCCAAGTGCATATTGCTGCAATACCTAACATCACAAGGGAAGTTTACAATATTCAAAACTTAGAAGGAATCTTGTGATTACTACATTAAAAGAATAACATGTCAACCATTTAGTGACTGCTTAAGGTTGGTGGATTCCCATATTTGTCTCAAGGGGAAAGAATTATTGGTTTGGACCCATGAGCCTGTCTTTTGTAATGAAACATCCTGCATTGCAACAAATTGTTAATAACTATTTTTGATGCCCAAAATTAAAATCTAGCAGAGCTTTGATTCAAATATCCTCAAATCTAGACATTACAGGTGTGTTAGAACCGATATCATGAGCCACAGATTATTTATATCTCCTGCAAAGGTGATATTTCAAATGAGCCCATGTCATAATAACAGTCTATCTTAATGTAAACAAAGGATGACAATTCCATATTACAGCAATATTCCACTACTGCATTAAGTTTAGTGGTGTATCTAGGAATATTGAAATGGAGGAGGGGGGAGATAATGGGGTGGGTCGAAGGTGAAGGTCAATGATTAAGTGAGGGGGAACTAGCCCACAAAATTAGGTAATTTTCAACTAATTGAGCATGATTTTTTTCCTTTGGACATTTTCAATGGGGGGAGGGGGAGAGAGGCTTGCTAGTATATATTTTTTGGGGGGAAGGGGGCCTTGTACCACCCCTTAAATATGCCACTGATTAAGTTTACACTTAGCAATTACATTTATGTTTAAGTTCTGGATAATCTAGCTGCTGACAGGTACAGCATCTCTATATTACACCACAGAAGTTGAGTAAAGCTATAACTTGGTGGTTTAGATGCTTGACTCGCAATATCAGGGTCTTGCAGTCCTGTCAGGAACAAGGAGTTTTCCAAGAAGATGTTGAAGACACTGTAACAATAAGTGCATAGTTCCTCTGTACTTTCATACTGTTCAATCAAGAAATACAATGAGTGTGAATCGGTATAGAAAAAATATTTCCATATAGGACAATATGTGCATATTATATAATGATATTTATTGAACACCTGTATAGCATCAAATGGATCATATCATCAGATAAACACTGGTAAATTATTTTAGTGTTACCTTAGTTAATAATTAATCATTTTCTTGATTGCATCAAAACATCTCCATTTATCAGGAAGGTAAAACGGCTCAAAAATGTGTGGAAAGGGCGTGTCCCAACCACACACTCTTTGTATAGGAGCTTCTAGATGGAGAAAGCATTCATTCTGCAACAGAGGTATGAAAAAAAGTAATGATACACAGAGCTAATAAAAAAAAGCTGTTTATAAGACTACAATAGGTCAATTTGCTACCAATATTTGCTGATTCAATGGAAATAAAAAGTCAAAATTCCTTTTTAAAAACAAAAAACTAGGAACTCTCATGATAATGCTTGTTACGATCCAGCTTGAGAAAATCTGTTTCTCATGTTGCAGTGACATACTGGCCAGGGTCATTGGATACCACGCAATAACTAGGCCAACGACATGGTCATTGAGAATATCTTGCTTTAACTCATTTGAATGTGTAGTATTTTGTACTACTTTTCCTGCATGTACCAGACTTTTATTACCATTCTTTTTGTATTTTATTGATGCTGATATTGAATGAAGAATGATTTACACACAAGAAACAGCCGGCTATAAACGATTAAGACTATTCTAGCAACCCAACAATATATCTTGGTCATAAATATATATAGCCATGATTATGATTTTGGAATTTTATGTTTTTAAGGTATTGCGATACCAAATTATTGAATATTCATGAGATAAAATTATGCAAAAATATTATTATAGTACCTGGATTGTGGTTGCAATCTCGCCAGCAAATCCACCTGTAATTGGCGCTTCATGAGCAATAAGCAGACGACCTGTTTTTGTTACAGACTAGAAAAAAGAAAAACATAGCAAATTCAGTATTTCCCAACACTATGTTAATAATCAAATAAGAGCAAAAGTGTTATCAAATTGCTGAAGGCTTTTCTGTTGCCTGTTATATGAAAGAGGTGCTTAATTAAGAACTGAGCTTATTACAAACTATTATCTTATCTAATTTAATGGTACCATGTGCTGTACAAGGCCCATCTGTCTTGTTACAAATGACTATGATTTGTTTAACAGTATCACGTTGGGTAATATATACTGTCCATTAGTCGCTGTGATGCTTATTTTAACAATTTAATATATCTAATTAGCTGTGTGGCACAATTTAATAGTGGTGATTACAGTACCCAAAAATAAATCATGTTTGGTATGGTGCATATTCAAGAATGGCACTTATCTGAGAGACCTATTCAATTATTTACAGTACTGTACTAAATATTTTTATGACTACTGTATTATTGTCATTCTTAAGGTTCTTATGGTTTAATCCCATCACTGCTCCTCTTGTGTTTTCGCTAGAAACGCAAGTTTCAAAAGTGCAAAGTCTTTCGGATGAGATGTTCAAGCCTTTGGTCCTGTGTGCAAAATGGCTCATGAGTACGTTTAACAACGCAGTACTATACACTCTTCAGAAAAGAGAAGGGGATTGTTTCCCGGTGTATCACCTAATGCACCACCAGAAAGACACCACTGGAAATAAGTCTGAGGACTCAGTGGGTTATCCTCAGTGTGTATCCAATACACTGCTTTTATTATTAATGTTAATATATTGTAATTGTTATCATATCATTACTGTTATTTCTATTAGTCTTCGGCAGACTAATCAAGAGAGACACTTATCGGATTCATGTATTCAATGCAGTACTATACACTCTTCAGAAAAGAGAAGGGGATTGTTTCCCGGTGTATCACCTAATGCACCACCAGAAAGACACCACTGGAAATAAGTCTGAGGACTCAGTGGGTTATCCTCAGTGTGTATCCAATCCAATCCAATACACTGCTTTTATTATTAATGTTAATATATTGTAATTGTTATATCATTACTGTTATTTCTATTAGTCTTCTGCAGACTAATCAAGAGAGACACTTATCGGATTCATGTATTCAATACTTTATGATCATTCTTATGATTATCATTGCTATTATCATTATCATTGCTATTATCATTAATATTAGTATATTATCATCATAATATATATCATTATCATCATTATCATATTATGATTTCTCTTATCCTGTAGACTTTAGTATAGTGTATATGCAGATTGGTAGTTTAACATTAATAACAAAGGTAAACAATTCTCAGTTTACCTTTGCAATCGTATCAACATCCCATGGCAAGATAGTCTGCAGATCGATGAGTTCACACGACACACCCAACTTTTCTTGCACAAGCTCGCAGACACTACGCATCACATGAACTTGTGTGCCCCATGCAACTAACGTCACATCGCTCCCTGAAAAAATGTGAAATGAAGCATGTTCATTCATAATAATTGTCTCCCAAATCCAGGTCTCATCGACAACAATTCTAAGCACCAAGACTTCCCATGACAAATTCTCCATTCTCCGGTTGCATGATAATTTTATATAATCTAGGGTCACATAGGATTATCTTTTCTTTCACCCTAAAAAATGTATTATAAGTTAAACATGGTTTAAAAAGATTATATATTTTTGTAGTTCTAATTAATCTGATATTACAACAATTACAAAGTTTGAACTTACCTTCAACCAACACTTCTGCTTGAGACAATGGAATTTCATAATCAGCAATGGGCACTTGCTCAACTACAACAAACGGTTAATAATATTGTTGAGAATATAGTCATGAGAATATTTGAGGCTTGCCATTCAAAACCAGCATACTGTTGCTAATTGCTAAACTGGGTATTTAGCATAAGAATGTGCCAGTATTATATGTCTTAATACAGAAAAGCTGAAACATACTCATTTTACATTGGCAATATTAAATGGATTTTTAGTAAATGACCCATCATTCTGACAAAACTTATGTGGTGAATATATGAATATATTAAAAAGTTAATTTTTATGAATATATGAATATATTAAAAAGTTAATTTTTATGTTGTTGTCACTGATGCTGGTTTTGACACGTGAAGCCCCATTTGTGTAAATATACAACCAAAAAATTAAAAAAAGAAAACAATGTAAAAGGATGCAGAATTATGTGGCACATGTCCGGGGAAGCCAAACCGACGGGGCACCAAAATGAGCTTAGACAAAAATTACATTGTCTTTCAGATGAGTACGAATTATAACATCAGAGCAGATATATTCTGGGAAATAAGTGGTTTTCTCCACTATAGGTTATCCCTGGTTACACCTTTAGCTGAATGTTTTGTTCTCTAATAATTTTAATCCCTTTCTTAACTACATTTACATGGTGCTTTTTAAATTTTATTGTTTTGTGGTTGTTTCTAGAATATTTTCATAATATTTTACTTTTAGGGATTTTAAAGTGGAAACAACAAAATTCAAATCAAATCAAATATTAATGTACTCAAGCTCAGAACAAAGAATCTTCAAGCAGGAAAGGGGTGTTATTTCCCTTCTTGCCTTGAGAGCAAAAGAAAAAACCCTAGTTAACCCCCTGACTGGATCTTATTTGAGGAGCAGAGGTGTAGTTAAAAGCAATTATTTAATACTATAAAAACCAAGAAATTACTATGAATGACTTTAAGCCAATCATAATATTTATTTCACTTGTAAATTACTTAATTACTTCACAGGTGGTGTAAACCATAAGGTTTGATTGAATATAAAACCTGTACTATATTACACTTACCAGCCATTCTGTATAAAACCTTAGGCTCAAAAAATATACATGGATTATTGTCACGAATGCAGGATAGAAGCAGGCCTTTTGCTTGAATAGGACCTCTTGGAACAACAACCTACAACAAATATATACAATTTATTCATTCA
>NW_022714175.1:704488-754769 GCF_011630105.1 Anneissia japonica
ATAAACCAGTCATTTATTCATTCAATCTTTCATTCTTCATACTAGTGAAGCTGTTCAGTTTTTATGTATGATGTAACCCATTTGTGGCAAAAGCAACATTATGATGTAAACTTGAGAGGACAAAATAATAGTGAAAGGTTAAGTCTTTAGGCTTACTGAGCATGTGGCTGAGTATGTGGTTGTGATTGACTCTTACTTTGATGCCTGGAACATGTGAAAAGAATGCTTCCGGACATTGTGAATGATAGTGAGCCCCATGCCCCACAGCTCCCCAAGGTGTTCTTATCGTCAAGCGACCACAGTTAAATAAATTACCAGAACGATACCGAAACTTAGCTGCCTCATTTACAATCTGAAAGAAAACAGAAAAAAAACGTGAGAAATCTACCAGCTAAGAAATACCACCAACAGCAGATGTAGAGATAACAACCACAAAAATATGATTATACCATTTTGTTTGTATGGAGTCATGGATAATATTTATTTATTTATTATATTTAGCCTGGTCACCAAAATTGCTTATAAGTGAAAACGATGTCAAAATTAAATTGTTTAATAAATGTCATACTTGATCAAAGGCTGGGTAAATATAATCAGCAAACTGTATCTCTGCAATGGCGGTTGCACCGACTGACGCCATACCTATACCAAAGCCAACGATACCTTGTTCACAAAGTGGTGAATTGAAAACACGGTCTTTTCCTGAAATGTAACATCACAATTATCATTATTTTTTGTTAAATGCTATGTACAGTAATGGTCTAAATCATTTTTTAAAAGTCCCATTATGTGGCTTAGCATGGGGGTGGGGGGAGGGGCTTATCATTTTCCAAATGCTTAAAGTATGCTTTTAATAATAGAGCTGCTACTCTGTTTGTAACCTCCATCTGTAACATTTTAATGATCTATCCAAAACAATATATTTGTTAATTGACAAGGAATGTATTTTTTCTAATTCTAATGCCATCTTACCATGTTTGTCTTTCAAATCAACAGTACATCTGAAGACTCCACCAAATGCTACATCCTCACCAAACACAACTAAACAAAATAAAATGTAATTTTAATATAAAGGTTAGCGATGGAAAAAGATATTGTACTGTATTTCCTATGTTAAAAATATTAATCAATATTGACACTTTGCTTCTGTGCCTTAAAAATACATGTATAAAATAACAATATTTGGCTACTATACTAAATGTGTTTGAAGAAGACTGTTTTCTGAACCAGGTACTGTTGATTATATATTGTCATAATTTTTTATGATTTATATACCGGTCTCCCTCCAATTAAAGACAATTTGGGACCGGGCTGGGTTTCCATGGTCTTTAGTAAATAGAATAATAAAGATAAAAGACATTTGTGAATTTGGAACCTATACTTTGTAGAACCCAGTCTAAGGCAAACTGTATTGTCTTCTTTCTGTATTAGTGTTTAGTGGTATTCTCAATTGAAATGATGTGATATCTAGTTTATTTGTACATTTTTTATAATGTAATATTTGTTCAGTATAATTACCAGCCGTCTGATCAGTTGTCAGAGCAATATCCATTGCATTGTTCAATGACTGGAATAGATTCATCTTGGCTGTTTCACCTGTAAACATAAAGAGGTGAACATAGCAGTTCAAAGGTCAATGTGGCCCATACTGTAAAGCTTTTTAATTGTGCAAATAATACCTACAAAATTAGCTCAAATTTGCATGGAGGGACATTTTTTTTTTGCTTTTTTTTTTTATTAATCTACATTTTCAATAATCTAAGAATCCATGTTAATTGCACAGATATCTTAAGAATCAGCTTGAATTTGTGCAGAAAATCGCTAGGAAAATAGGTGCATGGAATCATAATTACTACATTTTACTATTACATTGTTTAGATATGCAAAGCTGATTTTCAAAAAATCTGCACAAAAATTGGCCATTATTTTCTGAAGCGGATAGATTCTAAACCAAATTTTTGCACAGAGGATATAGTCCCAGTGCAGGTCTTACTAAACAGGCCAGGCAATTGGGACTGCACAGGCTATCAAACTCACGCATTCCCACCATGAGCAAGACCTGATATTTGTACTTTTCAACATCAAGAACAAAACATTTTTTTGTTTTGATTTACTTTGTTCATGATATTTGTACTTTTCAACATCATGAACAAAGTAAATCAAAACAAAAAAATGTTCCAAAAATATAATATTTTCTATTTCATTAAGAAAAAAAAATAAATAAATAAAATTAATAATATTAAAATATATTATTACACCTGGCTGGTGAAATCCTTGTATTAATTCACTTGAAATAGGTCTATACTGATTTTGATTAGCATTTCCTGGACAATATTCAAATTTAAAAAAAATAAAAACAAAGTTACCTCTAATCATTTAAATATTTTGCTCTAAAATTCAGGTGGGGGTGGTGATACTAAACTAGTACCGTAAATGCTCGAACAAGCGCCACTCTCGACTAAGCGCTGCACCAAACATGATTTTTTTCAATAAGCGACGCTCTCGAATAAGTGCTGTGGCACTTAATTTTGAGTGAATAGGCGCCTGTGTGCAATGAAACACTTTAAGAAATAAGATAATAAATACAATGTATACAGTATTCAAATGAAAAAATAACACAAGACAAAGCATATCTTTATAAACGTTTATTTACGATGATGTAGGATCTATGATAGGCCTACAGAACTATGGAAAAAGATTTGTAACATAAGAACAATGGATAGCGCCACGCCAATATTTTTTTTAATAAGCGCCGCTCTTGAATATGCGCCACACTGAAGCATCCAAAAATATTATTTAAAGCGTTTATGGAATATATATTTTTATTTGGCCTTCTTTTTGGTCAACGCCTAATTTTTGGCAAAATTTGCCAGGGCTATTATACTAAATCAAAGCTTATGTAAATTAATGAACAGCTAGGCCCAAGTATGTAAGGCTGTCTACTAGGCTAGTAGTAGTAGGGGTGTTCGTAGTAGGCAGCAACTGAGCATGCATGTCTGGGAAAGTCCTACCACACTAGTAGTACAGGCCTCCCTAGGCCTAGCCCCTAGGCAGGCCTACCCAGGCCCCTAACCTAGGGCCTAGGCCTAGCTAGGCCCTAGGTTTAGAGGTATTTAGGTTTTTACTGCTTGTATGACAGAAGTTACCTTTTGATTCAGGGGCAACATCAGGAACATAACTGAAATTAGATGCACATCGTATATTGTGACGAAGTTGCGCTTTTATAGAGTTGTTGCATTTTGAAAACACTGATTTAGCCAAGACTCGTAAACCAACCGAAGTCGCCATGTTGTTATCTGCTACCCTCTAACTGTAAGAAATGCTGCGTTCTAGTGTACAGGTTATGAACACCCCGCGACAGCACTCGTTCAACAACTGTAATCAGGATGTATAATGCGTTTCTCAACATTATAATTTCGCCAATCGGTGGTGTATCATACGTTTTTGTTTTTTTTTTTTTGTTTTTTTTTTGTTTTTTTTCTTTCTACTAATAACAACATATTTAAAAGCAAATAAATTGAATACTAGAACAAAATTTCAATCAATATCATAATGAAAATGAATGGAATTTGGTATGTAATGATGTATGCTCTTATTTTTGCTGCATTTTCATATTGTTAGGCCTACTTATTTTGATTCTACATGAAATATAGATTACTAAATTAATTTATGAAATATATGCCTATATTATTCGTCATCCGGTTGTTCGTCAATCGGTTTTTCATATTTTTTTTTCTTTTTATTTTCGTTTTGTTGCGTTTTCATTAACAGCATATTATTTATGAAATGTGTGTAGGCCCTATGTTTTTTAAATTTTTTAAATTTTCTGAGTTGGCGGCTTTCAAAGAATTTTCAGACTATGTGACTGACCTTGTGACGTGTCAATTTGATTGTGTTTTAATTTTCTTGATACAAATCGTGGGAACTTACTCGAGGAAACTTTTTTTAACCGTACTCTCTGTTAGAGGCAACTTGCAGTACTGGCAACTTAGTATTCAAACAGTATATTTCCTTCTATGACAAAGTAAGAGCATCAATACAAGATTGATTTAATTGAATTTATTTCTTAACGGGCCGGGTGGTGCCAGGATTTTGAGGAGGTACGATGCCCCCAACGGAGTGGCCAAGAACGCAAGTGGCCTAGGGCGTGGTCGGGCGTGTTTATGGTTTTTCACAAACGTAAGGGCCTAAGTATCTCTAAACTAGCTTTATAACGAATGTCGGATTGTAGAAATGTTTCACAATTGTAAAGAAATACTTTACTAAATAATAATACCGAATTGATAATAATAATAATAATAATAATAATAATAATAATAATAATAATAATAATAATAATAATAATAATAATAATAATAACGGCTGATTTTGCTTGACCTCGCCACACTGGCCTCTAGGGCCTATTTAGTAATATCTTTCCTATAGAAATGCAAGAAACAAAAAAACTAAACTAAAACATAAATATTCTATATATACTCCATTTATTTTCATAAAACTTTACATTATAATATTACCATAATTTGTAATATTATAATGGTACATTATAACATTACAAATTATGATATCGTGAAATGCAACAATAAAACTAAACTATAAGTATACTCCGTTAATAAACGTAAGTACGTTATTGTATAATAATTATTGTATAATAAAATATTAAAAGTATTTTATACTGTAATGTAATAAACCATCGTGTAACTAAAAATATATTTGTATCCATCCTCGATTCACGTCCTACGCAATGAATACAATAATGAAAACGCCCCACCAATTATTTATATACGATTATTGGAAAAAAATTATGAGAAATTGTTGAATTATATATTATATAATTAATTATATGTGTATAATTCATTTTTTGTTAAATAATGAAAGTACATTTGGCGCCTCATAGAATACCCGTATATTTGCTATTCGAACCTGTGACCCTCATCGCTAGACCACGATCATGTCACATATTTTACCAGCCAGCTTCAATGCACAACTGATCTACTGGCGGCAGTAATCTGTTTTAAAAAATGGGGTTTCCGAAATCAATGGTTTCTAAGTTTTATTCAGCAATCGTTTCCAATAATATTCTTTCAGTATTCCTTTCAAAACTAAATATTCTTTTCCTGAATAGGCCTAGGCCTACATGTAAATACACAACCGGTTATTCTCAACACTTCTAAATAATCAATTACCAATGAATTTACAAATCACATCAAATCACAAATCACAATATGTTTTAGGCCAATTAGGCAAAGTTTAACATTATTATTTTATGCTGGACAAGTTGAATGAATAGGCCTAGGCCTACGTTATGTAATAAGAGATTTGTCTATCAAAATTGAAGGTACAGGAGGCCTATAACTATATCTAAACTCCACGAGGGTTAGGCCCCATAAAAAATGTAGGCCTATTAGTTTATTTCCCCCTCCCTTATCACTTTTGGGGAAATTCTGATTTTTTTTTTCTCCAATCAACATATATTTTTATTTCAAACGGTCGTTTTTCCATCTTTTTTTCACTTGAAAAGCTCAGGATTTCTTGCAAACATGTTTATACTGGTACCAAGGTAATTCAACAGAAGGACGCACATCTCCGCCCTCGAACACAGCGCGTGCGTACAGTCAATCCTATACTAGTTGCGAGTACAGCCGTCAATTACTAGTCTATTCGTGCCATACGTTTTATAGTGTTAGTTACTATTTTATTAATTTTGGGTACCTCGCAATGTCTGTTACATCTGATTTCTTTTGAGCGCGAGCTTGTTAAATGCTTCTATAAACTGCAATTTGATTTGTGAAAATTGACCAAGAAAATGATGTCCCGAGATGTGCGTCCTTCTGTTGAATTGCCTTGCTGCATGGTACAACAAAAACATATTTTTAAATATAAATTTGATACCATTCTTATGAATTTTATATATGTGTCCCTAACCATTGATTAACTTGATTTGATTTGATGAACTTCGGCAAAATAGAGGCGGGGCTAGGAAAAAAAAACAAAAAAAAAAAACTCCCTCCCTTCCTCCCTCATCAGTTTTTATTCTTTGATAGGGTGATAAACTAATAATTTTTTTTATGGGGCCTTATGTCGTATTTGATCATTTATTTATTAATATCATTATCTTTTGATAATGATATTAAATATGTGTTATTCTTTTTAATATTGCGAAATACAAATATTATTTCCATATTATTATATTCTACTACTTTAATTGCAAACAATTAGTTACTTAATCATGGAGGTATAATACCTCCATGGCTATAATCATAGAGAAAAATAGAACAGTTCTATTTTCTCTATGCTATAATACAGTCACTGTAAAAAAAAATACAGTACTGTACCATACCTCCTTGGTACCATATTATTATTCATCAATGAATGACGTAACCTGGTTCCGGATGAATGCATTTTAGAAAATGGCGTTTTCGACGGTGTTGCGATCAATCTGTGTTCGTCTACCAAGACAGGTAAAAATCAGTGGTTTGTTTTAATTACATAATGGCTCCTAAAATATTGTAGGACATATGATTTATATTTTATTTTTTAATCATGAGTTACTGCCCTGGAGATGTAATCTGAAATAGATTTCCTTCTATGCCTAGGCCGCACTCACTCAGGAGCATCTAAAAAAAAACAAAATGCAGGGCCTCACGACGAGTCATCAGTGGCGACACTGGAAGAATTTTGTTTACATCCATCAAGCGAGATAGGCTTCATCGCCTAGGCTAGATAAAGATTTTAGATAAAATACAGTATTATTTGGTATCATCTTATTTCTAGTATGTGATGAGTATGGAATTGATGAGGTCAACTGACATGAGTTAACATGTAGACGAATTTCTGGCCATTCGTTCATTCAGTCATTGGAAAATTGCCAAGCAACACTGGGTTTTTATGGTCCTAGGCCTCCCGGCAGCGAGTTACTGGTTGGTTGCAGGGATAATTTAATTTATGGTGTAAATGTATGATCTTAGGCTAACAAAGGTTAAAAATATAATTAATGCTTTCATGATGCACTAAGTAAGGTTTTGTTGGCAGAGTGTTTACAGTGTTTTACAGAAACTGCATTTTGTTTCAAAATATTTATTATATTATTGTATTGTGTTAGACAGCTCTGACTAACCTACTACTACTACTAGTACTAGGCCTACTCGCGCTTCTGTAGTTAGCATGGTCTATTATATATGGGGTTGGGCAACCAAACTACTGTAACCACTTTTCAATGCACTTACTATCTATAATATCTGCTATTGCTTTATTATATTAGCATTATTAATGTTATTATTATTACAACATACAATACATGCTAGGTATCTTTATCATAATTAATTCATTGATTATATCTGATAATTTAGTACAATCATAAAACAAATATGAAATACTGTAGGAAGTTATGCAGGTAAGCAAACAGTTTATACTGATAACATGAATGGCTTTGTCGATTACAAACCTTTGTTGATGATTACTGGTAGTGACACACCCCCACTGTCCTGACTTCTGATTGGATGATTCTAATAAGGCATTTGTTGAGATTGGGTAAGTAAGGCTGTCTGTCGCTGTGCATTGCTTTTTCTGTGTTAATTGACCTGTAGTAAAGGAAGTTTGGATTGAGACATGGAGGTACTGTATTATAGTACTATAAATTATAATGATTAAGAGTAAAGATAATATGAAGTCATCTATATTGCTTGTATATGTGGCGAAGACAAGCCAAACCAGTCACTCGTCGCAAAATCGTGTTTCGGAGAAAATGGCCAAAACATGCTAAAATGTCAAATTTTCAAAAATCTATTTTATTGCACTAAACTAACCTCTGTATATCTGCACACCACCCTATGCTGTTATTTTCCCCATTTTCAATGTTAAAACAACACTTTTTAAGGATTTAAAGATAGTTTCTGCATGAGAAATGCCTGAAATTATAAACTTTAAAGGCAGATTTCTGATATATTGTTCTTTAAACAGCTGTGTGGTTAAACGCTTGTAACTTCATAAGGAAATGTCCGATTTGAATGATTTTTTTACCATTTTATAGCTATTATATTACTCTCTAACACAAAATCGATTGTTGCGACGAGTGACTGGTTTGGCTTGTCTTTGTCACATATAGAACCTTGCTCATTGAAAATTTGAAATAATAAAAATAATAATATTAGAAGAATAATTTCATTGGGTTTAAATAATTATGTTGATTTTCAAAATTTTATACAAGTCAGTTTTGATGTGTTTACTAGTACAAAATTTGAAAATCAATTAATAATGCCAGATACTGTCATTGTGACAGAAATTAAGTTCTTCACTTAATGTTTACAGAAATAGATCCATTATAGGTTTCATTAATTTTTTTTTTATGATTGTAGCTTTTTTGAACAGTGGCACTAACGACTACACCTCAGTCAGATTGCAAACATTTAAGAATATATGTAAAACAAATACATATTTTTTTCTGTTGGTTTTCTAGACAAAAGTGAATGATGTTTACATTTTGAATAGATATCTACAGTAAACATAGACTCAAAGTTAATTATTGATACAATAAATTTCTGAGAGTGTTACATTGATAAAAACCGGATGTGATATCTGATTATTAATAAATAATTACCGTTATTTTGTAAATTATAAATTAAAATTGTATTATAATTGTGTTGATATTATTTTTATGGAGACACTCATGGTTATTTTGTTATTGAAACTTAGGATGAATAACCTCCTTGAGTCAATGGCCAGAAGCTAAAGTTTAAAAAGTAGGGAATATTTATTTTAGTGCTAGTTGCCAACATTTTGAATGATGTTGTCAACTTCAGTAATATACCTAATCAAGTACATTGCACCCTCAGATACCACTTAGGGACCCAAAAATTTGGGGTGGTCTTGGGGGTTGGATCTCCACTAGAGGGTTAGCTTTGTGCTAAAAGATTGACAATTGTTATTAGGTTATTTGAAAAGTGGTCTCGAATTAGAGGATGGGACAGATGCAGAAGGGGTGCAGACGGTGCGATTGCATTCCCCTAAATTGTATTAAGAAAAGTAATTCTTGTATTGTATTGAGGAAATGAACATAGGCCTAGTACTGATAAGATTTTAAGGTATGAGAGTGCAATTTCCGGGCACCTAGGTCCATATTCTTAACATTTTCTCACATCAGCCCTGACCATGGTGGTGCTGAGGTAGTGTTGACTCTCACGTACAGTAACCCCTACCGCCAAATCCTGCATCCACCTCCAGAGAGGGGTCTCTAAATTAG
The DNA here is from genome assembly GCF_011630105.1 of Anneissia japonica. NCBI lineage: Eukaryota > Metazoa > Echinodermata > Crinoidea > Comatulida > Comatulidae > Anneissia > Anneissia japonica. Next base: position 713,724 of record NW_022714175.1, read on the forward strand.
AGGGGTCTTTAATTGGAGGGTACTCTGTACTTAACACTAAAGCAACTAAATGGGACAGTAGAACCACTAAACATTTAAAAACAAACAATTACTTTAACAGATTAAAATAGTACAGGTATTATTATCATTGTATTTTTGTGATTTTAAGCAGTGCCTCCAGCATAGTATGTTCAAAAAATACAGTTCACACTTCTTTTTGAAGACCACTTTCTGAGCTTTTGTTAGAAACCCCAAATAAAGTGTTGATTTAATTAAATGATTGTTTTTTTTATAGCAGGCATGCTACAAATGGAACATTCTGAGAGGAGGTTCCAGTGTTCAACGAATGTCGTCCTCCTTGACATCATCATTCAAGGTATAGTATCATACCCTAGCAAATGCTTTCTTCTGTAATCATTAATAATTGAAGTGGATTTATTTCCTTTGGGCAAGAGCCAAAACACAATTTAATTTTTGATTTGAACTTATTTGGTACCAATATACAATGCAATCATATATAAGATACAGTAATAAGAATATCTTTCTTTCTATCTTTATTTATAACATTTTATTTTAAGTCCCACTCACCAGATTTGTGCAAACAAAGATTAAAAACCAATAAAAAGCAGAAGAAAAACATCAATTTGATTAATAGAAACATCATATATTATTATTCAGAATTTCGCGATCGTTGTGAGCAGCTTAGCTCAGTCAGCTAAACTAGTTTTTTAGCCACTGTGTGTGCGCTGAACCGTGGAGATTTCTAGGTGCCTGGTTCAATTCCCATCGCTACTCTCCTTATGTTTCAACTAGAGGGCTGAAATGCAAGTCTCGATAGCGCAGTGTCTTTCGGATGAGACGTTTGTACCATTGGGCCTGTGTGTATTATGGCCCGTGTGCACGTTAAAGAACACAGTACACTATTCGGAAAAGAGTAGGGGATTGTCTCCTGGTGTACTGCCCAATCACCACCAGAAGGACCCCACTGGAAATAAGTCTTCTTCAAACTTTCGTAGATTATCCTTGGTGTGTTTACACCGAATAAATCTGTCCATCCATCACAAAAATCGCAAAAATTAAGGGCATGCAAATATAAAGGGCTTTACCTTTCAAATAAATACTGTATAGAGAAAGTATACAATCATATTTGACAAGTTTACATTTGATATATTTGTTTATAGGTTGATGATCTTCGTATTCAGTATTCCAATAAAATCACTGAGACGAAGCCCGACTCGGATACGCTCATTTTCGGCCATAACTTCACTGATCACATGCTGACAGTTGCCTGGTCACAAGAGGCGGGATGGGAAGCGCCCTGTATCCAGCCGTTCGGAAATCTTCCTATGCATCCAGCTAGCTCTGTATTGCACTATGGAATTGAGGTAGGTTTACGATGTAGTAAGATCACTAAGACTAAACACTATGTGTTTTTATGTAATAATATTATAACATAGCATTAACAATATTAATGAATATTAATCCATTTATTTTGTTTTGGTTCACTTATTTCATTGTTATTGTATTGTTTCAGGGAGTCGCATGTCCTTTTTGGCAACCGTGGGTTACCTGTTTTTGCGTCTCCCAGGCAGTGATGCAAAGTGAATGAATGAAAGAACGAACAAACGACAACAACAATATTAATTCCTAAATTTGAATTATAACTTTTTTAATTGCAAATTTTTCTTTTTCTAATTTTTACATACCTTTGTACTCATAGTTATTTGAGGGTATGAAGGCATATTGCGGAGATGACAATAAAATACGGTTGTTTCGTCCATGGGACAATATGACAAGGATGAGGAAAAGTGCAGAAAAGATAAGTCTTCCGGTGAGAAACATTAAAAATTCTTAATTTTATTTATTTTTTTCTATTTACATTCAAAAGAGGTTGAGTTTGTAACAGACAATGTACAATATATTATCATGAATGGGAATTCTATTTACTGAATACTTAGTTAAGTTAACTGACTAATGACAGTTCTTTCTAAAGAGAGAAAACCACTTAAAAATTATCAACAGATTAATTGGTCTGATTCTATAAATTAGAACTACATAGATATTAATACATTCATTCTTGTTCTCATACATTCAGTTTTTGTTAAGACCAACATGGGCTAATCCAGGAAATATATCCAACTGATTAATTGCCAAATCAAAACTTTCAAACATCTTTCATTACTGATCATAGATTTGCTGACTTATGTTCTTATTTATTATGATAATGTCGCACTATCTCCGCCACTGATGGGATGGGAACCACTTGTGATGTGGCTATTTTCAGGGGATGATGTCTCCCATCCCTTATGACTCCAACATTCCACTTTCTTTTTTATGTATAACATAAAAAATTATTTAATAATTTTCTGGTAGTGTTTTCTAGTGTTGTGTAACGTTTAGTGTAAAGATCATAAAAGGAATTTTTTTTTGTATCTTTATTTGCATCAGACTGCAAGTCAACTTGCCAAATTTTATTTGGTGTTCTAAAGTCTCAATTTGACAAAAGAGAGTGTTTTATAAGATTTGAACCTAAGACCTTGAAAATAGGATATGCACTTAACCAAATCTCCAGTCCATATCCTTGTTGTTACTACCAGTGGTGTAGGTATGGTCAGTGCAGCCAGAGCAAACCACTGGGGCCCAGGGCTATTGGGGGCCTGTTCAATCGGCCTATTATAGATCAAGTATGAAAACTCCTAAATTTTAAAAGGACCCCTCAATGATATTATGTGTTAGAGGCCATAATTATTGGTTATGTTCATTACAATTTACCTGTTACATGCCACAAACACTGCAGTGAACCATAAACAGCTTCGTATTTTTTGAATTCATTCAAGGTTATTTTCTTTAATTTAGGTATTCACGTATGCTTGATACCAAGCATATCTCTATTAAAAGCAATTGAAATATTAGCATACACATTTGATAATTTAAAGTTTGTTCAACTGTATTGTTCATGTTTTTGAATCATTGTCAGCTCAGGTGATGATACTTCATGAATGCATTTTAGATTTACTTCACTGCAAGTAGGTGGATGATTGTTCTATTGTTGTCAATATTGAACAGTACTTCATCAGAGACTCATGAAATGCCCAATAAGCCATAATGAAATATATTATATATTACTTGAATATTTTATAAATACTGCGCATTATAAAGCCGTAAATGGCGACAGTAATATCTTTTATAAAAAATTTCACAATGTAGACCCAACCAAGGCTCTGTCTCTGGATCCGATCAGGTGCCTTTTAGAGCTAAATGTACTCCGGACTCACTCACATTGGTGAGATGGTCAGAAAGAAACACCGTATCCATCCCTCCAGGCTTTACATTAAAGGGTCTGGCAATTACCTTGTACTGTGGCCTGGTGCTGTATAGTGCCTTCTTTCCACATGCATGTGTAAGACTTGGTTGAAATGCTTATAATATAGTAGCCATGTTAGTCTGGTTGATGTAGGAATAGAAACATTGATAGTACTTTATAGAGTGACGATTGTTTAGTACTTACTGTAACTTTGGTCAGCTGTCTATGCTTACTTTATCCGGTGTTGAAATGTTTGTGTGTTTCCAAATTGGCGTACACTTTTGTAAGACATGGATGTAATGTTTGCTTGTTCTTAGCAGTGGCGTATTTAGGTAGGGATTTTGACATGGATCAGGTGAGGTCGGCACAAAGGTTAAGTGAGATCACCGAGGATTACGTTGGGAGGGGGAAGATTTGGGCAAGGATGCAAAATGGGAATATAACGTAATATATTTGGATTTTTATCTACTTGAGTTTATTTTTTTTCTCAGCAAAACTTGAAGCAAGGAACACTGGTTATGATGCGGTACAAGCTTGATTTGGGGGCGTGCCCCATGGTCCCATTTAGATACGCAGCTGGTACCTAGCTGTTGCGTGCATGTGTAAGATTGGTAAACGATTGTGTAGTGTTCACCATCTGTTAAATAGTTCATTGTGTAATGCAGTGTAGTCAAGAAGACTGGTCTATTGACACAAAAAGGAAATTAGAGCACTGATCAGGAAGTTGATTGATAACAGGTTCATCTATAACTTGATGATTGAGAAGAATTTAAAAAATTTTTAATAATCAACACGTGGCGTAAAAGAAATGTAAAACATTTAGACAATTGAAGTTATAATCAAATCAAAATCAATCTTATACTAAATCAGTACCCTATTATAATTTTTGATTGAGTTAGAATAAAAATTCAGGCATTTAATATGACCAAACATTATGGTGCAGAGATTCCAATTGATATATCATTTTCATGGAAAATTAAGATTTTTTTTTACCTGATTAAAATTTCATAAAGTGAGTTAGTATTCATTATTGCTTTGATTGATACTTTTTTTTTTCAGAAAAGTTTATCAAACTACAGTAGATATATTGTACAATTAAAGTGCTATTAGGATATGAAATAGTCTTATATAATAGTAAGATAAAAGTATATTATAGTGTATTATCCAAAATCAACTTTACATTTTTCCTTTTCTGTGTGGTTGTCTTCAGTCTGCATAAAGGTTCATGTATATGATCACCACAATAAGTACTGTACTGTCCGGATTTTTAGATGACAGAGACATTATTTTTAGGGGGTAAGGTTAGTAGCTGCAGTATAATGTAGTTACTTACATAAAGTCATAGTGTCAAGATCTGTAGATGCCAAAGACATTATTGGAGAAGGTAGTGACAGAGCTGTGAATGGTAGAGACATTTAGAGGAGTTATTATACCTTTTTCCGACCTCCTTATCCCAACATGCTTTGCTTTTTCTATATACTTCTCTTCCTATGTCACAACACATAATTTTTTATACTCAAATCTTCTATTTTCCAACTTTTTGTTCGTACCACCATATTTCAATACAAAATACTTTATTATTACAATCAAATTATTTTTTGTAGACTCTTAAATTGGTTGAGAATCAATTTAAATGTATATCATGGGAAATATTAAAAAATTAATTAATATTTCAGTTTCTTACTTTTTCAATACCTTGTTTCAAGAACCCGTTGTCCACTAAAAAGGATTTAATTTTTTTAAATAGTTTTTAAAAATAATGCTTTATACTATAAAATTAGACATAATTAAATATAAAGTATGTTAAATAGACATAATCCATTTGTTATTCACTAGGACTTTGATGGAGATGAGCTCGTGAAGTGCATCTCTCAACTCATTCGTGTCGATAGAGAATGGGTTCCAAAGGTCAAGCCCTGCTCATTATATATTCGTCCAACATTTATTAGTACAGAGGTAAGTGCAAAACTCATTCACTACATTATATTACATCAAATTGCATTTCTACTTCAGATTGTATTCAACTATTGTAATAATTCATTATTACCATTGTTTTCATAGCATCTGTTGGTATTACAAATATGTACAAATCAAACAAGAAATTAAATAACTTAATAATTAAATACTATTTATATTTTATTTACCAGGTTTATATAGTACCCTGTTTATGATAGATCATGTGAAAAGACACTTAAAATGACAAAAAATAACAAAAAAAACTTAAAGATAAAAATATTTAATAAAGCCAATTTAGTCTAGTACAGAGGCGGATTTGGGGGTGGGGGCGGGCTGTATTGATGCTGGCTAAGAGCTTGCCATATTGTCATTTAAGATTTCCGAATAAGGTGTAGACAGATAAAGACAATTGTTTTCATCGGAGCGTACATCATTGCATTCCAATTAACTGTCGTGGAATTAATAACACTTCTAGGTGCATATATACTTGGCATTTATTCCAAGTGATTGTTGATAGGTTTATATCAATTGTTATAACAGAGGTGGAGGGATGGTGAACTACTAATTTATACTTAGAAAATTAATTTTGATTGACACTCCAAATAAGTGGTTAATTGTAGTAAAATTCTATAAATTAGCACTCTTTAATTGTCTCATAACTTATTTGATGCTTTCAATTGATTTTTTATGGAGTTTTTCCATATCTTACCAAAACTGACTAGATAAGTAATTGAATAATATATTCCTAATGTCATATTTTCCCTATCATGTAGTATGAGAATAACCAAAATATAAATTTTATTTCACCTGTAGCCAACACTCGGAGTGAACCCACCAGGCAAGGCCTTACTTTACGTTATCCTCTGCCCAGTCGGTCCTTACTTCAGAACTGGATCGTTTAACCCTGTCTCATTATATGCTGATCGTAAGAATGTGAGAGCCTGGAAAGGGGGTAGTGGCGACTCCAAGATTGGTGGGTAAGTAGTTTTTAGATAAACGTTTATTTTCTTTTCTCATTTCATTTAGCAGAATGTCTGTTGATATGTCTGCACACTTAAGTACAGAGGTTCTTTCAAGGAATTAGTGATATTATTCTCCTGAAGACGATTGAAGCAACTCAATTGGAACGTCGAGACTTTCTCAACTACTACAGTTCTTTTCAGAACTACTTACATGGTGTACCGCAAGCTTCAACATATATAAGAAATTAGTGGCTCTCGATATACATTCAGGAGGGTCAAAAAGAGTTCTGACAGTTTTTGTTGTGGTCTATGGGGTGGTGATAGTTGTCCAGGGGGATACCTTCAGATATCTGGACAACTTAGGAGACATTTTGTGCCCAAAGGGGTTTTTTTAACAGATTTTTATTTGGTCTGATGAATCATGGCCAGTAGGTCTGTCTGATAACAAAGATTAAACCTAAAAATTAAATTTGGTCTGTTGTTGAACATATTAGGTCGATTATTGACTTTGTACTAAAACTACAACTTACAGAATCACTTAAGGTAAAGGGCTTAGGATATTTTAAGTGTTTTCAAACTGGCAAAGATGAATAGATGCATCCTCACCTAGATATTTACTGGATGATTTCTAATTTTGATAGCAACTACGGGCCAACTATCAAACCCCAGAAGGATGCTGAAAAGCTAGGCTGCCAACAGGTACTATGGCTGTATGGAGACCAAGACAACGTCACTGAAGTAGGCACCATGAACATGATGATGATGTGGCATAACATGGATGGAGGTAATGTCATGCTACCATGCGTGAAATTTTGTTTTACTACCGCCACAAATAGTAGCACCAGTGCTACAGCTAATACTATATGGCAAGTCGAATGGCTGAACGTTTAAGGCAGGGGCACTGCAACCTACTGCCGTAATGTCGGCGCTGGTTTTGAACTGTAACTCGCCTATGGTGGTTTGTGGCAATTATTGTCATTGTATTCACTAATAATCATATTGCAGTTTATAATGTCTTGTTTAAACTTAATTCCAAAACACTCTTATCAGAATAGATTTTTCAACTTTATACTTGATTACAGATCTTGAGTTAATTACTCCACCACTGGATGGCACTATCCTACCAGGGGTAACCAGGAAGGCCTTGTTAGAATTAGCTCATGGATGGGTAAGTTCTTGAAAGATATCATTACTGCCTGTAGACTGTTCATCTACATACAGTATAATGCACTTTTGAAAACACAACATGTGATTTACTTCAGTTTCAATTATGTTAATAGATGGGGTTTATGTGTTTCTTATTTCGCAGGGAGAATTCAAAGTGACAGAGAAGGGATTTACAATGGAGGAACTGCAAACCGGTCTGAAAGATAATAAGGTAAGATCACTCAGGAAAGGGACAGTCATTGGGAATAGAGTTCAGTTACTGGGAAGATAAGCTCACTGAATGACAACTGGGAATAAGATATGTTTACTGGAATATAAGGTCACAAGAATAGGATAATGATAATAGGAATGGGAATAAGGTCACTTATTAGAATATGAAGTTGGGTACTATGAAGAATAGAGATCAGTTTAGCTTAGTTGGTAAAACTAATGCTAGCCACTGTGTGTGCACAGAACCTTGTGTTTAGATAGTACGCTACTTTTCGCAAAAAACGTTTAAGCCATTAGATCTGTGTTCAACATGACCCTTGTGTTTGTTAAAGAATGCTGTACGCTCTTCTGAAGTTGGTAACTTTTATGGACGTTTTTTAATTGTTTACGTTTTCCACTTATCAATCTTTTATTTTGCCTTTTGTGACGTTGTTTGTTATTGATATCTATAATTGTGATTTTCAATTCATATATTTCAGGTATTAGAAGTTTTTGGTGCTGGAACAGCCTGTGTCGTATGCCCTGTGGGAAGTATACTTTACAAGGATGAAGTGCTCAAGATCCCAACAATGGATAATGGCGCCCCATATGCAACTCGTTTCTACAACACTCTCTTAGATATCCAGGTAAGCAATTATGCTAATATGCAAATGTTTATGTAAATTATGTAAGCTGAAATTTACATTTTCTTCACTATTTGAAGTGCAACCTCATTGTCTGCTTAATATTTATTAACATTTTGTTTCTCCTTCCACAGTATGGTAATATTCCAAGTGACTGGGTTTATGACATCGATAGTGAATATGATGCATTAGCAGCCAAGATTGCTAGCTAGATGTCCCCTCTTTTAGGATGGTACATTCCATTCCCATTCAAGATGCATTGAAAAAATTGTAACACATACCATATTTCCATACTGCAGTTGAACGCTGATTTTGTTTTTTTTATACTCAGGTAAAACTTAGTTTACATTTATTGTAAAGTATTTAATTTTTTTTAAACAAACATTGTTGAGGTGTGTTAATATATGCAGATGAAGAAGTAGTCTATAAATTGCACCCTCTTTAGTCTGATATTGTTTAGATCTACATTATTTAAAATAGAGCGTGCGTTATAACTACATAAACAAACTTCTGTATAATACTGTACAATGTACATCAATATATTACCCTCTTTTATGTCAGGGAGTCGCATATCCTTTTGGCGACAGCAGGTTTCCTGTCTTTGCATATTACAGCCAGTGATGCCAGATGAGTAAATAAAAATGTAAATGAAAAAATAAATATATTCATTGTATACTATTAGTAATAAGAGATTAAATGCTGTCCTAGCACAAGTTATTTATAAATAGTCTCCCAATGTTCTGTGTCTTCTATCGTATGTCTATGAAGTTATTGTTGGTTTGTCAATTTCAACCTGCTACAGTATGCAGATGTGTTCACGTTAGGTAGTAGAAAGCACCCTCTATGTTTCCTATAGTGCCTGGTGCATATTCTAGTAGTGTTGTATTATTATTCTATTGCCTTATAGCATCCTACTGCCTTATTAGATAGAATTCAATTGGTTTATAAAGGTATAGTATAATGATGTATGATAGACTTGTACAATGAATGTATTGATGAATGAGTATGATTAAGGAATGTATAATGCATAGGCCTATATTTTGAATGTACATATGATGAACGTACAAATGATGAGCATATGATAGTGGAGAACAAATAAGTTATGAATGCATATGAAATATGTACTTAGTGATCATATATGAATAAACATATATGTGAAAACATATGATGATTCTATATGAAAAACTCATATATGAAGAATGTATATGATGAACATGTATGAAAAACCTATGTGTAAAATGTTTATTATGAGCATACTGTATATGCAAAGTGTATCCGCATGTAATATGAGACACTCTCTCCCAAAAGTGATCTGCATATTAAAGAGCTTATATTCTATGGTTGTTAAAATGTAAAGATGCTGAGCTGTGCATCGCATAATTGGCTGCAAATCAGCACATAGGAACATTATATGCAAGATTTTGGGATTTTTTTTTTTTTTAATTCTTTTAATGTGTTTACACATCTAGTATATAGTATTTTCTTGCCATTTTGTGAATATATATCGCTACTTGCTGTCCCACTTCCAATCAAAGACTTAGTGCCAATGAATATTTCCCTTCCTCTCGCTTTTCCCTGTGGAATGAACTACTCTGTTTTACTTCTTGTTAAAAGTTAGACTATAAGATTTTTTAAAAAGTAATTTAAAAACATATTTTTGTAACAAAAGGGTAACTTGTTTAAGGGTAACATTTATCATTAGATTTGTGCCATCAAACATATTTTAATATTATTTATCAGTATTAATATTATTTACTCACAAGAGGGTCCAACATCATTTATTCTTTAAAACAGCCACGCATTTATTTTTAGACCAACAACATCTGATGCACAAATTCAGGGATCACAATTTGGAGGAAGCCACTTCTGGGAAATCTGGTTAATTGAGATTTGTAAAAGATCTAATTGTATTTTACTGCACATTGTAATACCCATCACCAGCTGTTTTCCAGGAAAAAAAATCAGTAATACATGTAATTATCATCAATATTAGTAATACATGTTAAAACATGTAATATAATGAATTTGAGGGAGATGGGTTGGTTTCCGGGAGATTTTTGCTTTCTTGTGGGAGGCCATCTCGATTTTCGGGTGACTCGCGAAGACTTGTTATAGATGTAGTCAGGCTGTGCCTCCTACTCCTATTTGATTCATTTAGTTTCTAAAAACTTTATCTTGGCAACTGCTCATTTAAAAATTGTGCTCCCCGCTAAGCTCAAGAAAAATAGTGCGAGAAATAAAATTGTTTATTTATATTTGCATAGCCTTATATTAACTGGTAGTCAGTTTAAGAATTTTTGGGTAAAATGTCTATTACTCAGCTAAAATTGAATTGTTTTGAAGTTTGTTTCATTGGCAGTTGATGACTCAATATTTTAATACAATATTTGAGGTGTTTTTTTAATTTAGTTTTTCACAGACCAATTTACTACACCTATAGGTTGGTTTCATAGCAAGAATAAATTAGGTAATGATCACAAAAATATTATGCTGCCTGGAGTTTGCAAGCAGCTTTTTTTCATGCCATTTCCAAATGCAATTTCAAAGGAATTTCAGATTTGAACTTAAGCAATTCCAGTGTAAAAATGTCATATTTACATTGATACTTTTAAATTTGTAAATGTTAAACATGTTAGAAAACAAGTCATTAAGCAATTTACAGAAAAATGTATTATAATCCATATTCTTTGGTAAGCTAATTATAATATCTACAGATAATTAAGTTTGCAAAATACCACTACATTATAGTATCTGTATTTTTATATAAATAACTATCTATTTTATAGTTATTCTCCAATGTCATAGCTATTCTAGTTAGATAATTTTGTTTCATTTATTATTTTAATCTCCGGTTGTCAAAAGGTGGTAAAAATTATCTATTAATAAAGAACTACGATCTGATCGTACAGGGTAACTTAAGTGCTCAGAGTATATTTCACTACATTACAACACCATTTTTAGATCCTACAGAGGTTGTTAGAACAAATAAACACATTTTTTTGCCGAGTATTTCCAAGTCATTTGTGTTGTGACGTCAGTTCATTGCGTTCTGCACACCTTGATATCAGTGATTGGTTTTCTTTAATGTGGTGTGGATTGTATTTTGTGTAATATTGCTAGTTGTGTACAGACATTGAATAAAACGCATAAAAATAAGAAAAGTTGCTTGTGTTTTTGTGTTTGTTACAAGGTAATGTACCAACTTGGATCCCGCTTAAATTTTCATGGTAGTGCTTGCCACTTTGTGAGTGGTATGGCTTCATTATTGTCGGAAGGGTTGTCCTCAGTCTTCCTTATATAGGATGGATCACATCTAGTTACAGTATTATTAATATTGCTTTTTTTCATTTTTATTATTTTTATATTATTTGTATATATATTTTTACTATTATTTTATTATATTTTTGTTATATTAATTGCTCATCCAGATTGACAATACAGTACTTATTAATTTGTTTCACAGTAGATTATTTAATTTCATTTGCATTTTTGATTGGTTTACATTTCAACAAATAATGCCACTATGTATATCGAAAATAGGGGAAAATTGTCATAGGCCTACACCACCCAAGTTTAAGCATGGAGGTACTACAGTATACGGTTTAAGCCAGTATTTTACCAGGTATACTGTATTATTAGTACTGTAGTATGTTTAGATTGCGCCCCTCAATAATCAAAAAGAAGGTGCTGCGTAATCTAACCGACATTCTGTAACAAATTTATGATATTTAATTATGACTGTGGACTTGCCCATGATAAATACAGGCTCTTAGGTCATAGGCTTTATGATGCGGAAAACACTAGTGTGCTGCCGCCTAAATTTTAAGTCCGACTCTGGAGGAAAAAACAAGTTTTATAGTTAATTATAGAAAAACTCAGAAGCGGTTTATAAGATACAGGTGGAAAAGGGGTGGTTACGCCCCTCCTCCCCCCCCCCAAGTTTTTAAACATTAAAAAAATATGTATTTCATCATTAACCGCTTAAGAGTTTTTCTTCAAATATACTTTTTGATAAATCGTTCTACAACATATAGAATAAGTGCCCTCCCGAGCCGGCCTGGCTTTCACCTCTTTAGATTAATCAATGTACTTTGCGGAAACATAACGTTATGCTGTTTAGTTTAAACCTATAAGATGCAATGTCTAGAGCTCAAGATGTATTCCGTCGACACTTTTCACTTTTGATGTATTCATGTTTTCTGATCATTGTTACATATACCGGTACTCCGTTTTGTGGTAGCACCACCTATATTCATATACCAAATACAAAAAAAATAAATAACATTCAATGCATAGCGGAATGAAAAAATACATGAAATACATTATAAACTTTTTGAATTTCATGGCCTCCTCACTATTCCACCCCGGCAAATTCCGATACGTAATACTAAACAGAAATTGAAACAACTCACAAAAATGAAACCAAAATAATCGTCGGGATAGCGGGAGATTACATAGGTATGAAACGACTATCCAAAATCATAGTTTAATCAGTCTTCTTTCTGACAAATTGCAAACTTAATACAGTATTGAAGACGCCTTTACAGTGGACTTTTCGGTGGACTCCAATTTTATTCTTGCATTTAAGAATTAAGTAGGCTTATGTTTGAGGGAAGTTGAGGAGCTATCGTATACGTTAACATAATGGTACTTTTTTTATATAATTTTTTTTTCTGAGCTGAGGCTTTACCTCCTCCAGCTGTGGGACACTGGTACATCGCCTTCCCGTTCTCGTAATAAAGTTAGGTATCCGTACAATCGCTACACACTATCGTCGACGCATTTGGCCCTTTCGTAAACCCGCCGTGCCAACCCTGAATCCTTTGCCTGAACCGCGCAGTGCCCAAAATTATGTAGTTTCTACGCATGCGCTTGGATGGGTATAGACTCACGGCATTAGAGACAATGTTTTAAAGTTTAATTTTCAATAGTACACCACACAGATTATTTAGATCTCAATTGCCGAAAATCGCTGATAAAAGATCATGGGTTTTGTTGGAGCTTCATTTTGAATATAATGGTGATGGGATTTTTTTATATAAGAGTGTCATTTCCGGCCATCTAGAGGTAAAGTTTTTCCAAATTTTCGCGCCTCAGTTCCAAACATGGTGGGACTGAGAAGTGTGAGGACTCACGGCTTTAAGTAGGTAAAAGTACATAAAAGACAATCTTTTAAGTTTTTATTTTCATCACATAGATGATTGCCGGAAATTCTTGATAAATTATCATAAAAAATTTGTTGGTGCTTCATTTTAACTATAATGGTTATGTAATGATGATGAATTTTACTATAAGAGTGTCATTTCCGGCCATCTAGAGGTACTATTTTTTTCTCAAATGTTCGCACCTTAGCCCCAACCGTGGTGGGGTTGAGGTTGATCTGGACTCACGGTGAAGTATGTAAAGTAAAGTAAATACAACAAAGACAATGTTAAAGTTAATTTACTATTTACTATGATAAATCACACATTAGATCTCTATACTATAGCTATGGTTACCGAAAATCCCTGATAAAAGATCATGAGAAAGTTGTTGGCGCTTTCATTTTGTGATTTGATGATGATGAAGTTTACTATAAGGAGTGTTATTTCCAGTCATCTAGAGAATAGTATTTCCTCAAATTTTCGCACCTCAGCCCCAACCATGGTGGGGACTTTTGTGAGGGGAAAAAAATCACCCGATTCTACCTGATAGATCTGATAAGTATCAGTTTCGGTGACATCACCATTCATGATGCCGTCACTCACCAAACCTGATTAGGTGATTCTGATCAGATGATTGATGACTGGTTCTGTCTGAAGTATAGAAGTGTATTAGCATTTTATTTGTCAAGGAACTGATCACTTAGGTATAGTCGGCTGGTCATAGTACTAAATGGTACACAAAAACAATTGAAATGAGTTAAAGGAGGATAATCTTAACGACCATGTCGTTGGCCTAGTTATTAACTGCAACATGAGAAACAGATTCTCTCAGGCATTATTATAAGGTCCCTAGTTCTTTTAAGGGAATTTTGACTTTTTATTTCCATGAGGTAGCAAATATTGGTAGGTAATTGTAGTCTCATAAATAGCTTTTTTATTAGCTCAGCTGTGTATCATTACTTATTTTCATAATTCTGTTGCAGAATGAATACTTTCTCCATATGGCTTGTAGCTTCTATACAAAGAATGTGTGGTTGGGGACCCTTCCTACATATTTTTGAGCCGTTTTACCTTCCAGATAAATGGAGATGTTTTGAGGCAATAAAAAAAAACGATTAATCATTAACTAACGTAACGCTAAAACAATTTACCAGTGTTTATCTGATGATATGATCCATTATGATGCTACACAGGTGTTCATTAAACATTATTATATAATATGCACATATTGTCCTTATACGATCACACTCAAATTTCTTGATTGAAATGGATGTACAGGTTCCCTCCAATTAAAGACCATGTTAAAGGCCAGTGTTTCCATGGTCTTTATCAGATTTGGTCTCTGATTAGAATAATAAAGATAAAAGACATTTGTTAATTTGGGACTATAAAAAAGTGGCTTTTGATTGGAGGTGGTCTTTACTTTGGAGGGCCTTTTAAAATTAGAGGTAGATTTGTACTGCGGAAATATGCACTTATTATTACAATGTCTTCAACATCATCGTAATGATAGTTTAATTTGTATAGATGCGTCATGGGCATCATTTAAGCACTTGCTGATTAATGATGATGTAATATTCCAAGTGCTGGCTGTGAATGGTCGTGCATTTTTATACCACCTTCCACAGGAAAGCCGTCTCCAAATACTAAAAAAAAAGAAGAAACAAAGAAATGATGAACAGCTGCGAAAGGGAGGAGGATGGTGCACACCCCCGATCTTGAGATGGCATCGTCACCACTATAATCACATAATGTACACGCAGGTACCTCGGCATAGCATGCTGGGTTCAGCTTCCGAAGAGGATAAGCCTGCGGCTCTACTACCGTGCTCTGCTAATGGCGCGGCCTCAAGTAAGGAGGTGCGACTTGTCGGGGAAGAAACTAAACTACTTAAATTAAATGTCACCTTCAAAATAAATCTATCCAACTACTCAAAATTTAATTTCATTATTATTATTATTATAATTATTTATATCAATATTTATTTCTGATATTTGGAGTGTAATATTTGCAGACATCAATGTGCGAAACCTCACAAAATTAAATCAAATTCATCATTTTTATTCAACTTCTCTAATATCAACCCTGGATCTCATATGAAATATACAATCAATACATCGTACTGTATCGTGATTCAAAATAAAGATTTAGACTCTAAGCACATGTGAACTTAATAGATTTTGGGCATTAAATATATTATAGTCCTATATTTTTTTTACAATGATCATTAGCATTTTTTTTTTATCTTGGAGACAAATATTGGAGTCCCGCAACCTTAAGCAGTTGAATACGCTTGGTTGATTTTTTACTTTTTAAAAGTAGTAGCTAGGCCTAAACGTAAGATTCTTTGAAGAGTATAAGCTTTCCAGGTGAAGTAAGCAATGTAGGAATGTAAACATGAGACGAATTATCAATATCCTGTTTTTTGGAAGTGGCAGTTCTGAGAATTACATTTAATCCATGCTTGTCTTGCTTAATATATTTGTACATTATCTCGCTCTATTATCATTTGCAGTAGATTTACTACCCGTAAAAATAATTTTATTTAAGACATACTTTTGGACTCTATCTCCATCTCCATTTTTGATTGATCCATTTTTGATTGATCTATAGTCTTGGTATAAAACTAACACGCAGAATGCGACACCGAAATGTTGAAAAACATCTTAAATAAATATGCTGTTGATGTTTGCTGAAGTGCTTAGGCTTACTGTAGAAGCTTCACGTAGAACGTCTGTGCTTGATATTAAGTTAACTATTCCCATAAAGTTTATGGTTATAACTATGATTTTCATATGCTTAAGGTTAGGATTGGAGGGCGCCCTCACTTATCACGAACATTATGCACTGTAAAGATATAAACCAAGAGGCGTACTAGCTGCTAAATATATATTGCCTAAATTTAACATTGGTCACTTTATGAAGTTTGTTTATTTATTGTATAAATTATAGATATTTCTCTATGATAACAAGCACTGAAGTATAGGCTATGTGAATTCAAAGGTAGTGCATAGGTTAGTACTTAATGTACCCAGTGAACCGTATCAATTGTTATTAAAGGAATTGATAACGCAGAACGGCTATTTGTATTTTTTGTGTATCAAATACCCAATGACGACTTTAATGCCTGTGACGTCTATTATAGGCTGTGACGACATATATCTTTGTGATTATTATGACATAAGTTGTAGCGTACCATATTATCATAATCCTAACATATGGACAAGAAATTCTTGAGCATGATGTAATTACAAAAGTAACGATCAGACAATGCAGTTGTGTAGGCCTAGAAAATAACATAATACACACATGGTACAATTAAAAAGAGAATGTGCTGATTAGACATGTACTCGCATATGGGAAAAAAACCTAGAACCAACAAGCCAGCAAAATCAATGAATAATATTAAAATGCAATGAATATAATAACAAAATTATGTATAAATAACATTACTAATCGAAAGAGATTTGTGAATAGTATTAGTAATGGTAAGATACTCAGGTGCAGGTTCAAATTCCGTCAGACATTTTTTTCATACAAATGAAAAACGGACATTTTTGTTGAAGTGTTTTACTTTACGATTATATATCCATAAGCCATGCTATTACTTATCTATTTTATATATGCCTATATATACTAATGTATATATATTATTGCTATTTATCCATTTGTTTATAAATAAATAAATATATATATATACCTGTCTCTTATACACATCTAGATGTGTATAAGAGACAGCTACTGAGTTGTTCTTGTTTGATTTTTAATTTCTGTTTGTCACTTCCTTGTTGTCTTTATTGTAATTAATTTATTTGCATCGTACCAATGAAAATTCCCAACGAAGCCCCAGCGGCTGGCAGTTGTCCAATGTAGACATATAATTGTATAAACAGCAGAAAGTCATGGGCTCAACATTTTCAGAATAGATAGCGCTTATTTCAATAGGGCCTATATATAACATTGATATGCATTGACATTTTCAAATTTAGCGGCGGTTGCAGACGATGAAACTTCTGTTATTACAACTAAATTTCAAATCGAGTAAAGATATCCACAATACATTTATTGCGCCCTCTAACATTAATTAAATTCCGCTTCAAACTCAGATTCTATATGACTTATGATATTATGGGAAATTTATAATTTGTTAGGCTTCTATGTACTTATTCTGATAACTTGAATCTTGATTAAATATCATTTTGTTAATTGAGTTTGTCGCATACGTGTTTTATATATTGATGGAGGTACGGCATAAGCTACGATATCAGTTTCAATTTGATTCAAATATAAAGTACAGCAATTCATTGAAGTTCCTACAGTATTCATATTTCAGGCGTTTTTATAGGAAATTCATTAGTTCATACTACTGGTTCATATGTTATAATAATACTATAGACCTATTAATAGAAATAATAATAAAAACATTAATATTGATAATGATTATTATGGGAGTAGGCCAACAATATTGTGAATGACGTAATAACTAATAAGCCTAATAATTAAATAATTATGGAGATGGTAGGCCTATGATAATGACAATGACGAAAATAATAATATACAAAATGACAGATGATATTGAGAATAAAATATTAATAATACAGTAATTACAATAACAATAATAACAGTAATAATAATAATAATAATAATAGGCCTAATAACAATACTAATAACAATAATAATGACAATAATAATAATAATAATAATAATAATAATAATAATAATTATTATTATTATTATTATTATGATATGCATGACGTATCGAAACCATATCCGGTTCTGAGAAACAATTATTATGATCCAAACTACACTTTCGCAAATTACATACAGCTTCCTCATTTTGCAATCAATGTTAATTAAATTCTCCATCTATCGTAATTTAAACGCACTGTAGTACCGTATTATTCTGAGCATCAATAGAAAACCTGTTTACAAAACAAGGTCAATCATACGTAGGCTGCAATCAATAAATTAACTTCCGGTTGTTTTCTGTGACGTCACTCTTTATTAATTATCGATCGAAAATGCGTAGGCTATCCGGCTGTTTTGTTTATTGTGTAGTCTGCATCACTTAACAGTTCCGAGCGAAATCCACAAATACACTCACCGCTATGAATAGAATTAATCGAATTGAAATATTCCATCCTGAATGCACAGAGGACATGTAGCTACTTGTGATGGTTTTGCCAATCGAGCGATGGAGGCGGTTCATGTGTAGATTCTAAATTGTACTATACGCTCTAAAGAACACCTGTATACAGAATAGATGAATACTTAATTAAGTTCCGGCTCAAGTCGTGAGCAGAATTCCGGATTATGTAATATTCAAACTATTTAGCTTGATTGACCTAGGAACAGAATACAGTGCACCCTCCAATTCGAGACCCATCTAATTCCGAGAGCCCTCTAATTTGAGACCACTTTTTCAAGACCCAAAATAAAAATTTTAAACTTTAAAAAAAAAAGCTAGACCTCTTATCGGAGACCAACCTTGACACCACGCTAATTTTTTAGGTCCTAAAGATGGTCTCGAATTTACGAAAGCCCGTACGAATTGGAGGGCGAACTGTGTATTTTGAAGAAAAATACTGATTACTATCAAATACTCTTATATCACAATACTGTACAGCGACTCCCTGTCGTCATTTTCGGCCTATATCTAAATGTTGCCATGGCCACATGTTGTATTGAAACATGTTACAAACTTCACAATCTGACAGACTGGTACAGTTATTGTTGTCGTTAATAAAAATGAACGTGTTTAAATTATGGACATTGTAAAGATATTAAAAAATAATAATAGATATTGCTCCAGCTTTGAGCTATTATTATGGTAATAATATTGGTAAAAGCAATGACAAACCGGAATCGAATTCAAACAAGGTGATGATAAAACAATTAGAATTAACAAAATATAATATATAATGTAGGGCCTATTATTTCATTCATGATGACATGATACTTTGAAGTTAATGATTTTAGTAATTTCAATAATTGTATATTATTAATTGTATGTATGGTGCTTTATATGTTTTTGAGTAATTAAATATTTAATCCATGTTGATAAGTTCTGAGAGCAGGATAAAGTATTCGCGAGCAGTAAAATACTTATGTTCCACAATACGTCAACCGTGTCATCAATGTCTGTTATTCATTATACTTGAAACATAGACCAACGTGCTCGAAGTCACATTGCTGCCTATTTTCTCTCTCCATATACTGTCTCTTATACGTGGAACGATTATCGTAAAAAATAATCAGAATTTTAATCCTGGATGTCTGGCGCAATATAGATTCCAGCGATTGATAGATTGATATATACAGTATAAACAAAACAATTGACTAATCTAATAAAGTGATATTTATTCAGCACACGTATGGATATGGTAAATAAATAATAATGTTCCTGTGCCTCTATCTATACACAAAATGTGATTCCAAGGTGGCGTCCAGATCTTTAAAAAAGAGTAAATGAATGATAAATGAGTGGTCGGCGTTGGCAGCTGCTTATTTGTGATTTTGTTTCTACACACTCCATCAATGGAAACCATTCCATCAAACAATTTGAAAACCATATTGATTGGTTGTCTCGCGTAAATCGACTTGCCAATGTCGCTAAACCAAGCCAAATAACCTGCATCACAAAGTAAAATACGTAGGCCTATATGCAATATTATCTATATGAAATTCATATGAATTTTGTAAATAAATGAAATTGGATGTTCTTTTTGCTCAAGTTTGATTTACATTGATGAAATGATGATGATGATAGTGAATGATAACGATCAGGAATCAATGATAATAAATGCTATTACTGTATTATATTAATAAAAATGAAAACAAATGATTAATAATTATAATACAGAAATAAAAATTATAGCAATAAAAATAATGATAATGCTACTACTACTACTACTACTACTACTACTACTACTACTACTACTACTACTACTACTACTACTACTACTACTACTACTAATAATAATAATAATAGACTAAAATAATAGGCGTATAGTGCTGGTGGTGTGAATGATAATGATTTTAATGATGATGAGGATGACGACGACGACGATGATGATGATGATGATGATGATGATGATGATGATGATAATGATGATGGTGATGGTGATGATGGTGATGGTGATGATGGTGATGATGGTAACCACATGTACAGGGTGGTGATAATTATATTGTCATTGTTGGAGTTTTGAAAAAATCACGAGTTATTTCTCAAGCACACCTGAGCTGCGTGCGCACTTTATCAAAGAAATACACGTACACACGCCCACATCTCCACACCTACACGATAGTCTGTATTGCACAATATATAGCGGTTTTATAAAATCCCGGCATGTTCAGTAGACCCATATCCGATAGAAACCATGTTTGCAATGAAAACAGAAACATGCAGTAAGAAATTACTTCCAATAGTAAGCATTATGCAAATGAATTGTAAGTGCTCTTAATTGACCAATGCTATATCAGCCTATAATTGCACTTGTGATGTCATACCTCCGTCATGACGTCATCTCATTGACAAATGAATCTGAGTGTACGCCTACGTTGAATTGCATCTTGTACACGGGTCATATGATCACTGAGCTTGATGTTAACATCAACATTCTGATAATTTTCTTTACTTAACGACAGATAGTACAGAAGACACGAGAAAACGAATCGGCAATCAAAAAAATACGAGATATAACAAGAGTACGGAATACGGTAAGTTAATTATCATTGATAGTAGAAAATTATAGAAAACCTAAAATAGATTATCAATCCTCATAAATTAGTTAATTTATAAATATTTCCAGCGTTTGCTTCAATGAACTAACATCAGTTCGGTTTAACGCTACCGTATTGCTACAAATGTCAGTTGAAGATTATTAGCCTAGTCTGTGTTGAAAAATACATGAAGAAAATATGTTAAACATTTTATTAAATAAATTGCATATTTAAGATTATTACCTTTTCTTGTCTATACGTTAAAAATAAAAATTATGCTATTAGCAAATTAACAGGCCCAAAATTAATTAATACAGCTCCTATTTTTGTATTATCCTTGACTTGTAATCCAAATAGGGATCTCGTTAAAATCTTAATTGTTTCAATCCATGCCTAACTGAAGTTGGTATCAATTTTTAACCGAGAATTGAGTTAGTGGTGATAGGAATTTTTAATGGGTTTTCCCTTTTCAAATGTTGTCGTACATTTAAATTAGACATACAGTGGCGGATCCAGGAATTCGAAATGCAATGGGCTCAGGGGGAATTTCACAGACAGAGGATGCAGCCCCACCATGGATGAGCTGGCGTAAGAAAATGTATGATTATGGCACCTATAGATGGCCGGAAATGCCATAATCAGACATAAATTTGAACATTATTTTCTTCTTTTTTTCTCCATTTAAAAA
Organism: Anneissia japonica; assembly: GCF_011630105.1. Lineage (NCBI taxonomy): Eukaryota > Metazoa > Echinodermata > Crinoidea > Comatulida > Comatulidae > Anneissia > Anneissia japonica. The sequence goes on from NW_022714175.1 coordinate 735,479, forward strand.
AAAAATAATTTTGAACAATTTAGGGAGAGGGTGCGGGAAGGCTAGGCTCCATTGAATTCACCACTGCTATTTATAATCGAGAAATGAACCAGTCAAAACTATTCGCGATCACACACTTATTTCTAACCATCAGCCATCTATAAATGCAAACATTATTTATGTTTCACTTGCGTTTCTCTTAATAGCTTCTGAAATTGTGACCGATATATTAAATCCACAGCGCAAGTGACGATATCAATAAAGTAAGACGGAATTCGTGAAACAAAAAAATATGGCTTGTATTATCTAAAAGAAACATATAACATCTTATTTATTACCTACTTCATTTCCAACGTCATTTATCAATATAATACATAGGTCATAAAAGTTATGACGTAACAATCAAACCATGTTCATTATTACTAATGATTTGCTATCGAAATTAATATTATTGTTAACATTATTATTACACTATAAGCGAAAATATAATAATTTGATCAAAATATTAATAGAAAAATTACGGTACCACAGTACGGTAGAGATGGGGGATTTAATTAACACTGATTGGGAAATGAGGAAGCTGTACGTAATTTGCACGAAAGTGTCGTTTGGATTATAATAATTGCTTCTCAGATCCGGATGTGGTTTCGATACGTTATGAATATAATTATAATCACACACCGAAATATTCTAAATTTATATAAAATAATGATAATATTAATGACGATGATAATAACACTCATAATAATTATTGACTATTGTTAATAATACGTATTAATAATAATGATAATATTAAGGATGATGATAACATTAATAATTATTGATAATAAAAGATTATTATTATTAGATAAGTATTAATAATAATGATAATATGAATAATAATGATAACATTAATATTAATTATTGATAATAAAAGATTATCATTAACAATAAGTATTAATAATAATAATATTAATGATGATAAAAGCATTAATGATAATAAAAGATTATTATTGATGATAAGCATTTTTGATATCCTCAGCATCATCACTGTTATTATTAATATGGTTATGATCGTCATTCACCATCATTGAATTGCCTACTATGATTACCATTAGTTAACCGTGTTTCTATTTCCATCTGGCGGTCATAATATTGTTTATCACTTTGCAATTTCGCCAACCTAATTACGATACTTAGGCCTATTCCCAATTACGAAATTGATTAATCAATAGAGATCGTATCTTTTTGTAGCACTAAAAATATCACACAATACGGTGATAATTAATCATACTTTACAGTCTATAAATCCGGATACTTTAATTTATTATACTGATAAACCATATAAATTATTCCATGCCTGCTTTGCTAATTAATATTTAGAAATAAAAAAAGCCCACTTGTATTACTTTATTTTCATCAGTTTTAATATGCACTCAAGATGCAGACTTCAGTTCGTGGAAGTTGATCTACTATTTCGTAATGCAACGCCTCTTCTTGTATAGTCAAATGCAATGACATTATTTAAAGGGACAGCCACATCAGCTCATGCAAGAATATCTATACCGTAAACCCACGTCCGCACATGATTGCAAATTTATATTAAGCTCTCCGATCTTCTGATGCTGCAAACATGGCTTCCACTACATTTAAAGTTACATAAAAAATTAGACAAGTGGTTAGTTAGTAATAAAAATGTAGAGAATTGTAAATCGTTTGTTCATAATTATGTATTGACCTTCTCGTCATAGACATGCGCAGTTGCGATTATCAAATGGCTTATTAATATTCGTAGTGAAACCCTATCAAAGCTATTTTCATGATTCTGTTCTAAATGACGTAAGCATGCAGTGTCACAAATGATGAGTGTAGAATGTTCAAGAGACTTTTTGAAAAAAAAAAACGGATCTGAGACTATTTAAGACTATGCAGGAAGGATATTTAGTGTAATCGACAATCGGTCGTATAAAAAGATACGATCGTAAATCAAACATCGCAGAAAATAATTAGAAAGCTACTAAACTTTGACAGCGATGACTGAGAAACAGTCAAGGATGTCAATAATTAGTGAAGAAATAATACCGATTTTAATGCAACGACAGAACGCTTGAGACAGTCTAATCAAACCACTTGTATTGTACAGTCTATTTTTAATTTATATGCCGTTACTTGTAAGATAAGATGTCGGCCCATAATTTAAACAATGATTATTTCAGTTCCTAGAAGCTGCAACTGTAGTACCATATTGATTAAATCCTGTTATCTGTCAATGTTATCTTTAACACTGTTTACTACCAATACTACCAATAAAGTTGTGCTAGTCTATAACACCAGACCCCTTATAATTTAAGTGGTATCGCCAAGTTCGTGACCAAGCTACTGCCCTCTTTAGTTTTACCACAGACAAAACATCGTGTTTTGTGCTGTGTCAGCGTTTTCCATGGCTATTTACACGGTTCTATAAATAGAAAAAGAGAAGCAAGACAAGTGGAATATTTATTACATTTTTATTTAAGAATAATAAATATCTAATATATCTAGACATTTGACAGCAGCAGTGGAATTATGTGTCTTCTAGACCTACTCTAAATCTAATGATGTATCTAGATTTATGTTGGCCTATTATATTTGCTTCATTAAACCGGGCATTAAACCAGTGTTACACAAGACCTATTAATCTGTGATGAAATTTCAGGGGAATTTAACTAATCTGAATGTTAAATTATTAAATAAATTGCGAAAGTTCATCTTACAAATTTATGTACTCACATGGGAACCCCAAAAGCATAAATTACTATTGATAACAATCATATAGGATAAGCCATTAGGCCTACATATATCCTGTCTCTTATACACATCTAGATGTGTATAAGAGACAGATAATAATAATATTAATGATGATACATTTCTACTTTTCTACCAAAGACCCGTTTGTTTCTAAGCAAATACACAATTTTATTTTAATTTATCCGGGGACCAAGAGCCCATATTAATACCTGTTGGAATAAACACCTGACTCGATATTGATAAAACAGAATAATTAATCGTCACCTACAGTTATATAAACCGTCTCTATCATGTTACGCGGCTACCGGTTTACCCATAATAATGGTTTACCGGTACTGTCAAAATGTATTTATAACCTTACACAATTATGGGACTATTAAGAAAAAATGTATAATAGTAATATATAATTTCTTCTGAAGTGGCAGTAGAAACAGCCCCTAGGCTACAAGACATTTTAATTATGACTCAACCACAGGTGTGAGACCATCGTGGTGCAATCCAAAATCTCGCCTCCTTACCTATCAAAACATTGCGCAATACTGGGTTTAACATTTTAGGCTCATGTTTCATGTCATATTGCAATCCACGTGAGATGAGTTTAACAAGTTCCTAGGATAAACAAAATAATTCTACATGGTAAAAGAAAGAAAATTGCATAATTTGCTTTTCTCCTTGTGGGTATGGTGCAACAGGATCCCAGGTCCCGACAGCAAAAAGGCAATCTCAGACCTGTTGAGTACAAACGTCTATTCGATTTGACAGCTTATCGACCAATGGGACATAACAGAACATTGACTTAACCGCCCTCAAATTACAATGTCTACTCAGTAAATAGTTCGTTCTTAATGTAATATTTCGACATATATTCACAAATAACTTTACAGATAATCTTAAATACATGTTAAATTGGATTTAAAATAGAAATGTGGATATTTTACTTTGTTTTTAATGAATTTTAACTATACCATACGGTGACGAGCGCGGATTTATATTCATTTAAGAATATGCTGTAAACAGGTCATTAGAACGCAAAACAGCTGAGCGAAACAGTTTCGTAAATTCACTTCACTCAGCATATGTTGGGGTCGTCTGCTGCTGTTGGTAATAGGCTTAGTGTGGAATTTTCTCGAAACGTTTTCTTTACTTTGAATATATATTTCATTTGTCTTCCTTAACAGTCATTTCTGAGCATACACCATGGCTTGTAAATCATCGAATCGTACCAAGCAAGTTTTAACTTACGACCAGGTGGAACGCTTAGACCATGTACTCATCGAGCCTATTCAGGTACACGGTAGGGGGAATTTTCCCACACTGGAGATCCAACTGCTGGACCTTGTGGATATCGTTCAAGAAAAACTGGAAAGTGAAGGAGTAAAAGTAGATAGTATTCGGCTTAATGGTGGAGCCGCAAGCTTTGTTTTAAGTTCGGATCCAAACAGGACTCCATTTAATGACCTGGATTTGATATTTCGTGTGGACCTGTCAGCCCCTCGGAACCTAAACATCATCCGAGAAGTTGTGCTGGAATCACTACTGAACTTCCTGCCCGAGGGCGTTAGAAAAGAGCGTATGTCTCATTGTGTTTTGCAAGAAGCTTATGTAGATAAGATGTTTAAAGTTACAGATAAGGATAGGTGGAGTCTTATCTCGCTGTCAAACAACATGGGAAAAAATGTGGAGTTGAAATTTGTGGATGAGATGCGAAGGCAGTTTGAATTTAGTGTCGACTCATTTCAGATTATCCTTGATTCGCTTCTTAATTTCTACAAAGTGACAGACATCTACATGAACGAACACTTTTATCCAACTGTTTATGGCGAGAGCCTTTATGGGGACTTTACGGAAGCTCTCTCCCACTTGAACCAGAGGCTTATTGCCACAAGGTGTCCAGAAGAAATAAGAGGAGGTGGTCTTTTAAAGTACTGTAAACTTTTAGCATTGAACTACGAGCCCGCAAGCATGAAACAGATAAAGATCTTTGAGCGGTATATGTGTTCACGTTTCTTTATTGATTTTAAAGATTTGAATCAGCAGCAGCAAAAATTGGAAACTTATCTGCAGATGCATTTCCAAGGTGACAACGTTACGAAACACAAATATCTTTTGATTTTACGCCGTGTTGTGGATTCTAGTACAGTTTGTCTGATGGGGCATGAACGACGACAGATTTTGCATTTGATCTCTGAAATGGCAGCAGAAATTGATCGTCTAATAGCCTATGAACAGCATCAACAGTCACTTGTTGCGTTTCATCCTTACATTCCAACGTACACATACGAGAAAGGATGTGTTTATTCAGCTAAATCTTACATTCCACCGCAACACTACTTCCCATATAAGTTACATGGGAACAAGCAAGTTAACACAGGCAGCAAATGAGAACTTATCACAATCTTATAAACCAAAGGATCAGGTACAAATGAACTACTGTCCAGATATTTTAACAACAGTAGTGGTATCATTATCTTAATCAAAAAATAAATTTTTAATTCACTTAAAATTTGAAGCCCTGGGAATACAGTACAGTATGTTTATCCTTAAAATTGTGGAAACGATTTAAAAAAAAGTGAAGTGATTAAATCACAGATCTATTCATAAACTTCCATTTATCAATGGAATTTATTTTTAAACAACATAAAATACGGAGTGTCTCAAGTAGATTAGTATCCAGTAATGGGCTGTAAATGGCTGTGATCTAGGTTAAACATGTGACTGACTTCAACAAGTTAACAGCTGAAGTAGTTTACCATTTGTCCACAAAAAGGAAAGTCTCCATAGTTATTATTATTGCCTGCCAATTATTTTCTCATAATTATTTCATAACAGTGCAGTTCAATAATTTATACAACAAATATTTGATATGTGTGTACATTGCATGTCATACATTAAGATGTTTTGTGTATATGCTAGCATATTGCATATTAATGTTAAATTCTATTTAAGTAATTAATGGATAATATAATGTGATATGCTCACAGCAATATAATGGAGCAACATTTATTGAGGTACCATAAAAAATTACAAGAAAGGCCTACTGAAAAATAAATATATTTCTTTATTGTATTTTTTGACAGATTTAGTTCTGTCTTTTTTCAGGTTGAAAATTTTACAACTGATTTAAGAAGCAAGGAAAAAAATTAGTCCCAATATGATATTTTCAGTTAATTAGGAATTTTAATTAGCTAGATGCAGTTTGGTTTTAATTGTCATAAATTGCCTGTTTATTTAGGCTGACATTTTGGGCGAAAGTGCATGACTTCAGTTAATTGTTAACTGCACAGCTTTTGAAAATTCACTTCCAATGGTTATGCATCTGTTTTATAAAATATGAAAGTGGAGTGCTGTAGAAAAGAAAACTGAATGATTGGGGGTATATGAAATATGTGTTAATAACTGATCTTGGCTTGGTAAAATTTAAAAATTGTCTTTCCAAGACAAACCAAAACTAGCAGCAGCTGTGAAATTACGACCAACAATTTACACTTTGTTTACATAAATTATAAGTGTGCTTTCAACTATAAGCTACAAAGTAGTAAAACAGAAGATAAAGAAATGAATGGATGAGAGAGATGGAAAGAGAGTGAGGAGAGATAAAAAAAAAATCAAGTATGTATGCAATGGGGAAATATTTTGTATAGAAAAAAAAAGAATGTAAAGTTTATTTTTGTTTTGTCTTAATTATATCAAAAGAAAGTTATATATTATGTTTGTCAAGATTTATTAGCTAATTCTGAAAAACAATAACATGGTGTTTCTTGGATAGCGTACTGCTTTGAAATGGAGGTTAACGTCAAGGAAGTTGTGTTTTTTTATAATCAGAAATGTGTAATCAGGTCTGTAATCTGGTTTTTTTAATTTTTTGGTTTGGCCTACCCCTTAAGTTAAATTTTACCTTCACTTGGTTAAAAATACCCTAACAAAATTAAGATACAATGTGCATGCTAAAATGCTTCAGTTCTGAGATGTCAGCCTCTAAACCACCCCCCCCCAACAAGAGTTCTTACTCAAGACTTAGAAGGGTAACCCCTGCCTCATCCTGTATTCCAAAACTCGCACACTTCAGGAATCTTGGTTAAAGGCCTGGTACAAATAACTTCATTGCTAACTGCTTTACTCCATGATCTGATCTACATACGGTGGGTTCTGAATAGCATTGGCCTAGAATTAAACAGTTGTTTATGATCCAAAGTCCATGGAAAAAGCTAACTGTCAAAACGACCAATCAGCTGACAGTTTGGCATATCTCAGTTATGCAAGTTCTGATTATGAATCTATAGTAAATTTTTTTTTGTGATACTCGCAAAGTAAAATGGAGCTGTGTACTACCATACAGTGCATTATTCCCAACTGAGGAACACCATGTTATTGTGGAGAAATATTATACAAGGTTACACGATAAGTACTAAAACTAAACATAGCTTGAAGGGGATAAGATTTCTGCACCACTACACATAGAAAATTTCACCCTAAAGTAATGTACAATAGACCATATAAAAAAAAACACCTGTTTCTTGTCTAGAATGAAGCTTTGTTTTATTCTCTTCACAATGGCCACCATGCACAATATATTATTCAGTAGAAATAATATATAAGAAGTCACTTGATATAGTGCATTATAAGTCTTTACACTATTTCTAGGCATTGGCTAGACCACAGGTGGGCAAGGTATGGGCCGCATGCGACCCAACAGCAATTTTTCCGGCCCGCGAATATGAATTAAAAAGCCTATGTGTACGGCTAGCCAAGCAACATTGGCTAGAAAACACCTTGTTTTTTACGGCCCGACACCGATCATATGTAAAAAGTAATATTAAAACTGGGAATAAAGTGGTGTAAAAGCAGTGCTTGGAGGTTTTTAAAAGTGCACTGGAAAGATCAAAATTTGGGTGTGGCCCTTTGTGTTAAATCAGAAAGTCATTTTGGCCCTCCGACCGATTTTTATGCCCACCCCTGGGCTAGACAGATACTCATGCTTATGGGGGTATGTGCATTTCTACAAGATTTTCTCAAGTGTTTTGGCTTGTGAAGTAAACAAAATGAAGAAGGAAGGATACAAGAAACATGTTTTTTTTTTTAATTGGGCCTGTGAAGTTCAGACAACACCATCAAGTCTCATGTGGAATTACCGGTGATTTACCTGTACATGTACAGTACATGATATGACATCATCATATCATGTACTGTACATGATATGATGATGTCATATCATGTACTGTACATATGATGTCATACCATGTACTGTACATACTGTGATGATGTCATATTATGACTTCATTATGCCCATATATGTGCAAATAATAAATGTTGCCACATAAAACTTCATAATGTAGTCAGAGCTTTTAAACCTTTTTTTACTATTATCTGATTGTTTAGAATAATAAAAACAATTTGTAGGTATTAATACTATTGCTGGTACAGTGTGTTTTAAACTGAAAAAGTAAAGTAAACAAAAACAAATGAGATTTGGTTAAATTATATTACAGGATTCTGAATAAGCTAATGTTTATTGTTTTATTTATTGCTTTTAAAATTGCAAATGTTACACAATCAATTCTTCACTTGAAATTAAACTACAGTAATTTTATATTTTGAAATCAAGGATATGATTTGGTTAATACACAATTCCTAGAAATATTTCTTAAAAGGACACTTTTAATATGAAATTACTTTTGTGCATTATGGTAAAATAGATACTGTACATTAATTTGATTTCATTAACCACTGCAATATGTATTAATATAGGCCTACAGTTCATGATAATTTTGCAATCTTTTATTATTACTGTATTTCTAAGTAGGAATGTTTCTGTTACACTATAGAAATAGGGAATAATCTTTATGGTTACGGTATGCTTCAAAGAGAGGGTTGATACGTATGAGTTTTGGTTCTGCAATATATGTTACGAATCTCTTCGAGTTTAGAATATTGATTAGCTGAAATGCTTATCAAAATACTAAATCGGAATCGTTCCATTCCGTTGTAATTGTGTAGTGGTGCAGAAAAGCAACAGACTGATATTTGTGTGAACACTATCAAATCATGATACAATATAAAAATTGAATTGGCAATGAATACACCTAACCGGATTGGGGTTGAAATTGAAAAAAAGATTTACTAGCAACGTTATTAAATTATATTTCCAAGAAAAGTTGACTGTTTGTTGTTTTCTTTTTATTTATTTAATAGAATGGATTAGAATTGAGAGAAGAGATGAAACGGTTAAGCCTGTTTACACTAGTCGAATTTACTAATGTCCATCAAAAGCATTGGTTCATGCGTATGCACATTTCTATCAGTACTGTAGTTCGAACTGTTAATACTTTTTGCAACGATACAAGCTGGGGTGTCTAAGCATGGCCGGTCAAGAATGGACAGCATGAAGTTCAAACTCTCGACCTCAAGGTCGGGAAGTTAAACGGGTCACACTGCACCAATCTGCCTACCCCAAATAAATTCGCCTAGTGGAAAACAGGCTATGTTGCAAATGATTTTAAATACTGTACACACATTGGATAGCATCTGTGACAACACCAATAAGTCTGTGGTGTAGCAGTATGATGCTTGCCTTGAAAGCAAGCGGTCTCATGTTCAAATCTTGCTGGAGACATTTTTTTTTCACGAGACTACTAACACCTGGCCGGCGAAACTGACAAAAAATATATTGTCTGGAGATTTTTGTATGATCGGAAAGAAATGCAAGAAAAGAAAGAGGGAAGGAGGAGAAGGATGGGAAAGAGAATGTTTATCCAGTCCCCTACCAAGTTACATTTTCTAATAATTCACATTGGCATATCTGGGGGAGGGACACCCTCCCTTGGGCAATGAAAAAAAAGGAATTCTAGACCTACCTTTTCAGGACCCGTGAGCTGTTTTTTTTAATTTTTAATTTTTTTGACAATAAGAAAATTAGAATTTTGAAGAACATAAAAGTCATTAAAACACACTTAAAATGTCTGGAAAGCTCATTTCCCGCCATCTAGGAATCAAAATTTTCCCGGGGGAGAACCCCCCCCACCCTTTTTTTTTGGGATTAATGGATTCATGGAAAATAAAAATCGTATGCAACTACTCAATTTTTTTTTATGTATGTATACCCACATAAGGCCTTTCTGCTGTAATAACAATGGGAAAAATTTACCTGACCGTTTTCAAGAGGGGAAAACCTTGAATTTTGAAGAACTTAAAGTCGCTAAAAGATACTTCAGAAGTCGGGAAAGCTCATTTACCACCATTTAGAATCAAAATTTCCTTGGGGAGAACCTGAACCTCCCTTTTCTCTTTGGGTTCATTGATTCATCATAATAAATTTTCAAGAAGCCTTGAATTTTGAAGAATTTGAAAGTAATTCAAAGACACCGCAGAAGTCGGGAAAACTCATTTCCCGCCTACTAAGAATCAAAATTTTCGCGGGGGAGAACCCCCCGGACCCCCCTTTTCTTTGGAGCTTATCGATTCATTGAAAAAAGAATACGTATGCAACTACTCATTTTTTTAAATGTATGTATACACACATAAGGCCTATTTCCTGTAATAACAATGGGAAAAAATTACCTGACCATTTTCAAGAGGGGAAAACCTTGAATTTTGAAGAACTTTAAAGTAATTAAGACACCTCAGAAGTCGGAAAAGCTCATTTCCCGCCATTTAGGAATCAAAAACACCTAGCTCAAAAGTTGAGAAAGGTCATTTACCGCCATCTAGAAATCAAAATTTTCCAGGGAGAGGACCCCCGGATCCCCTTTTGTTTTTGGGAAAAATGTTGACCCCACCCCCTAGGTTTGACTCCAGATCTGCATGATTCATATTCCCATTTATCTTATAAGTGGGCCCCCCACCCCCACTTTGAAAAACGTTCCACCGGCCCTGTAACAAACTTTTTCCTTAAAGAACTTAGCCGGATACATTTATAACTATAATATTAGAGCACTATTTCTATCATTTACATATACTTACTTAGAAGAGGGTGATGACATTGCCATGTTCATGCATCATGTTCTAGTACTGTACCCGCATATATATAAAGTATGAAATCAATTGTCTCCAATCAGGTTCAAATTTCCAATGAAAAACCCCAGTAAACCAGTTACTTAATGGCATCTGCATAATGTATATAAATATATTTTGCGTATGTAATGTACTGTATGCGATAAGCTATTCTTCATATTTTCATCTAACAAATCTCATTTTAAACTCATAAAAATAGAAGATGGTAGAGTACCACCATAGTGGAGGAATGTGGAATAGAATTTCTTTTGTTTTCCGATGAAAAGTCTACAAGGACAGTGCTATATTTGTTATCAACAATCCTTGGTGCATGTGTTGTGTGTCTAAATAAATAAAATTTAAAAAATAAATAAAAGATGATCTGTCTGTTTAGTTGTTTTATTTATAGATATATTTCGGCTTTATATTTTGGTATCTTTATTATTCATAATTTGGTAATACAATTATTTTAATTGCCTATTATGTGTATTAAAAAGTAATCAGTTTAGCCATCAAATATTGTAATTGAAAATTTTAAAACTAAATTTCTTTGACCTGTCTCATCACAAGTTGATGACTTTTTTTTTTTATGATGAGCAATCCATCTTCTTTTTTTTCTGATTTTCTTTCCCCATATTTAAATCTTGTTTCTTTTCTTGCCACCAAGTTTTAGTCAATTCTCAGGTAGCGTAGTAACACTTTCATCGAGCTATGCAAATTGTTTAGAGTAGATTTGAGTTTATTAAAATTACAAGATTTGTTGATATTGATGGGGAAACATACGGTACTTCTGTATGTGACATCATCGTGTATGTTAACCGCGTACCACGGTTCCTGCCGAAGGTAATGTCAGCTTCAGCTTACATCCACAGGACTCTGTTTGATTGTTATAGGATATGGGTCATTTGTTGTCAATTACTCGGTTGCATCCAATAATAGTAACTGCCATGATAATTATATGCATATACCTGCACATAACATTAAACTTGGAAGTAAACTATATCGTTTAATGCGTTCTGTCTCGAACACAGACTGATTATGAGGTTTGAGGATGCAAGGAGGATTCAAGAGGAAACATTGAAGGGCGAAAGATTGTGGCGGGTAGATTGAGTAGAGTTTAAAGACAAGAAACGAGTTCAGATAAAATATCTAGGATGTTGATTGAAATTCAGTAGATGGTTAGCAAGGGACGTACATACACTTGATCAAGGGGTAAACATTTTAAACAAGTGAAAAGAAAACATCTTATTTCATATTATTGCTAAATAATATTAATAAATAAAAATAATAATTATGATAATGATAATAAATATTTGACAAAAATGGTAATAATAATGACAATAATAATAATGATGATGTTAATGAAAAGATGATAATGATACCGATAATGATAATAATAATAATAATAATAGGTTTTCATATCTTGATATTCCCCATACCTGTATATCACAATAAATAACTGGACATGAATTACAGATAAATTGATAAATTTCAAGACATAAACAATTTTATTCTCTTGAAAAAATTGAATAAATCTAGTGAACGGATGTCTGGCTCTGCATTCCTTAAATGATTTATTGCGCCAGGTTCATTGAACAGGTAACATTGAGGATGTAGACAAAATATACAAAAAAGCAATGCAAATTTTAAAATTAAGATGGATGATTATTGGTTTTTGAATTCTGATCTTACTGTAAGCTGGAGTAAAGTCCTTTAAGCAGTACGTCTGCAGTTATCATAAATATTTCACTGATTGTGATAAATATCTTATTATGAAATGTAAATATGAACTTAAAACGTATAAATTTGATGATTGCTTCTACAATACTAATTATTCTAAGATTTATTAGGAATTAAAATATTACAGAATAATTTATTCAGTTCATAGGGAACAAAAAAATTGATCAAGTGGATATGGTTGAGTATGTAAATGATGTGCTCAAAATTTTTCTGGTTATTTTCCTCGCAAATCCCTTCTTCGCTGAAGACGGCCCAAGGTGGCGATGAGTAGGGTTAAGTGTGGAACAAGCACTAATGGTACAGTTTAGAATTGTTATAGGACAAGAGCAAGACCTTTTGTCTTGATTTTCTTTTTTGCTTATAGGATATTTCATGGTGTGATTTATTTACTTTTTTATTTTTTGCATGTATTTGGTGGTCTTCATACCAAATTATGTACATCATTTTTCATTTTCCTGGCAATCCAAGAAACTGCAACTCTGACCCAATCAGTGTGATGCTCCGAAAGGAGTTTTACTTATTAATTATCCAGATCCTGATGTCGTTATATGAGAAAAAGGGATAAAATTGTTGATTATTGAGATTAGAACAACAGTGAATGGTTACCATGGCCCTCTTCTACAAAAAAGCTGGGTCTGCTGGTCCCTGGAAGTTACCAATTCTTTTGTACTGGTCAGGTTACCCAGGATAAAGGAATAAATAAAAAAAAGAGGAACCGAGATGAAAACAAGGGATGTACAAAAACAGTAGATCAAATTGAGATCGGGGAGCTGATAAATTAAACACAAAGAGGAGGGTGAGGGGGGCAGCGATATCCCTTAGTGTGAATTTGGCCACAGTGACCTACATTTCCCACACAATGGCTGAATTCAATATAGATTTAGGCTCAGGGAAAATGATGAGTTGGGAGTTGCCCTCAGTGACCCAAATTCCCTACACATTGGCTGAATTTAATACAGAATTAGGCTCAGGGAGGTTGATGAGTTGGGGGAGGGAGAAGGACTAAACTCCATGACTGGCATAGAAAAGACCTTTATCAATATTGTCTTTCTAAAACAATATCATTAAATCACTGATTACTAGATGGAATGCTCCCTCCAGGTGGTATGTATTTTACAAAAGAATATTACAGCAATTGGGTAATAATATTAATGATATAATCTTGTTTAATGTACATATCCATCTATAGCAGACACTCATTGGGCTTTTCGGTAATCACTGAATACATAGAACAGCCACACACTGCACAATGTGCAGCGTCCTCGGCTCCCTGTGGATTTCTAATCATGGCATTGCTAATTTAGCTTCAGACCAATTCCAATCATTCATATCCCACACATTTATACTCCCGATTAAAGGGAGGCAAGAAGATAATGTGAAAATAAAGCGAGGGATTCGAACACCGACTTCAAGGCCGAGATCCTGCACCACAACCGCTGTGCCATTCACTCCCATTACACTACAGCTGCACTGGTATAAATGTGTAACTGGTATAAATGTGTGACTCCGGAAGGAAAAATATTGTATATATGATGTACATCTGATTTTTCTAAGACACAAAAAGGGTATTTGATTAAAAAGTTGGGGAATGGTTAATGAGACACAGATTTTTGATTATTTAAACAAACTGGGGGGAGGGGAAGAGTGTACAAAACATCAAATGAAACATGCATACAATTTAATTGATCTCATTCCAGATTTTTTTTCTTTAAATAAAATCACAGAGAAAGAACGTTTTGCTGTATATTTATAGAGATGAGGCATAGTAAATGTCAATAGAGTTGATGTGAGTTGCCACCCACAGAATAAGCAGTTCAATAGCGTAGAAACATGTAAACCAAAGTTTATCTAATTCCCATTGTGAATCAAAGCAAATTTCATTATTCAAGATACATTATCATATTACTATAATGCAATATTTATAAAAAAACATGTTTCACTGATTTCTTAATACAAATATGCCTAAATTGATACCATTCAAGTAAAAGGCCAATGAAAATATATATATTTCTATTATATTTCTATAGTGAATTCTCCCTATGAAAACTTTTATTTTGCATTTACAATTTTTACCTGTCTTAAGAAATAGCTCAGTTGAATCAGAGATAGGCAAACAAAATTGACCTTAGACTTGAAAAAAAAAAATCATGAATTTATGTGATAAGGCTAAATGTCACCCTGATACAAGAAGCCAGCACCCTGGACAATACAGAACTAAGGTCATTATTTCTGCTTAGATGCCTTTAGAAATTCAAAAGAAAAATTATTTTCAAATGATGGGATACAATACACTTAATATTATCTATGTAATATATAATATTAAATATGAATACAAGTGATTCATTATACCTGTTTTTAATTATATGAATAAATTTGACTGACTTGATATTTTAGCAATGTGTACTATTTTAAAATATATTCATTCACTGAAAGACATGTTTTGGCTTGGTGTAGGCCTATTTTTAAAATTGCTTTTGATCCAACTGCCTGATGAGCTTGGCCGGTGGGGGGGGGGGCCTTGACTTGTTCGATGGGGGGCTTAACCCCACTGGCGCCGCCACTTGACCAATCATCCGTTTGTAAAAAGTCTGAATACATCTCTGATTATCAAACACCATTTGAGATTTTATGATACAGATAGAAGAATGGAAGTGTTAGAAAACAAAAAAACAAAATGCTAGGCTACTAACTAACACCAATGAATATTTGAAAAGGTTTAAATCGTATTTTGCTTGCTCAAATATTTACAAATGATCAAACATTCTACTGTCAAAACCCACTCTCAAACTTGGAAATTAAAAAAAAATTCTAAAGAGAACACCCATTTTAATTTACTTATTGTATACTTATAAAATTTGACAAAAAATAAGGATTGGTATAAAATTCTGAAAGGTAAACATCACAAGCATGAATTTGACTTATAATATATAAATACATAGAAAAAAACGATTAAAATAACCAAAACATATGAGCAATTATATTTTATATGTCTTATAAGTCCTACATGTCCAGACAAGCATATTATAAATAAATAAATATGGATACACTTATCCAGGACTGACTTTAGTGTTGACATGTCACTCTCCAGGGTAAACCAAACAAAAAATTATAACCTTCTTGTACTAGACACAATTCATGGGACAGAGCGAAATGACTAGGAAGCTTATAAAAATATTACTATAGTAATCCTGTCTCTTATACACATCTAGATGTGTATAAGAGACAGACATAGAAAGGTCATTATTTCTGCTTACATGCCTTCAGAAATTCAAAAGAAAAATTATTTTCAAATGATGGGATACAATACACTTAATATTATCTATGTAATATATAATATTAAATATGAATACAAGTGATTCATTATACCTGTTTTTAATTATATGAATAAATTTGACTGACTTGATATTTTAGCAATGTGTACTATTTTAAAATATATTCATTCACTGAAAGACATGTTTTGGCTTGGTGTAGGCCTATTTTTAAAATTGCTTTTGATCCAACTGCCTGATGAGCTTGGCCGGTGGGGGGGGGGGCCTTGACTTGTTCGATGGGGGGCTTAACCCCACTGGCGCCGCCACTTGACCAATCATCCGTTTGTAAAAAGTCTGAATACATCTCTGATTATCAAACACCATTTGAGATTTTATGATACAGATAGAAGAATGGAAGTGTTAGAAAACAAAAAAACAAAATGCTAGGCTACTAACTAACACCAATGAATATTTGAAAAGGTTTAAATCGTATTTTGCTTGCTCAAATATTTACAAATGATCAAACATTCTACTGTCAAAACCCACTCTCAAACTTGGAAATTAAAAAAAAATTCTAAAGAGAACACCCATTTTAATTTACTTATTGTATACTTATAAAATTTGACAAAAAATAAGGATTGGTATAAAATTGAAAGGTAAACATCACAAGCATGAATTTGACTTATAATATATAAATACATAGAAAAAAACGATTAAAATAACCAAAACATATGAGCAATTATATTTTATATGTCTTATAAATCCTACATGTCCAGACAAGCATATAAATAAATAAATATGGATACACTTATCCAGGACTGACTTTAGTGTTGACATATCACTCTCCAGGGTAAACCAAACAAAAAATTATAACCTTCTTGTACTAGACACAATTCATGGGACAGAGCGAAATGACTAAGGAAGCTTATAAAAATATTACTATAGTAATCTTTCATGAATGTAATAAACATTTTTACTTCATATATCTTAATCCTTTGTTTTATAGTCCCTTTTCTTTTTATGTATGTATGTCTTTTTGCCCTGGTCACTGGGTATAGATTGAATCATACACAATGTTCATTCAGGTTCAGCCTCCCCCACTTCCTGGGAAGTACTCCTAGCTCTATGTATGCATGTACTGTAATTTATCACTTCCAATTTCATTCCAAATAATTCACCAGTTCTCCATCTCTACAGTTCAGCGCACATATAGTGCCCCCCACCAATTTAGTCAACTGAGCTAAGCTGCTCTCATTCATGAACCTACAGCCTCTCACAAGAAACCCCAAAGCTCTACATGCTTGAACTTCCATAATTAGTAATAAATACAAACTAATCTATCCTAAAAGCTGACCATTTGGGACCACTGATAGCTAAGTTCATGAAGCTTAAGTTGGGAAGATGATCATTTGGGACTTTTAACGATCTAAGTTAAGCGCTGATCATTTTGAATCTTTGACACTCTAAACCATTATTTCGTTTTTTTCATAACAGTGCTTCACTATAGACTTTTCTATTGTGCAGCAACAGCAAGATCTACGACGCGATGACGTCATATAGTCATTTGTAAACGTAGAGAATTTAGATTCTGGTTGTAATCAGAAATCTAGGGTGTGGATTGAATCTACATTTGCAAGTAATTCCATCAAACGATCATCAAAGCAATCATAACTCCCTATTACAATACTTAAATGCATGGAAACTGATATGCAACTCTTTCTTGCATTGTACAGTAATTTAAGTAGCCTTTTAATTCTTCTCTATTATATGCAAATCCCAGATCCTATGTACTAATTTTCTAAATGAATATTTGGTGGAAAGCAATAAATATTACAAACAAATCAAGTTAATAGAAGGTATTAAAGGCAAGGAATATTTCCATGAAGAAAATTAATTTCACGCAAAATATACAGCAGACAATGTTATTATGCGATTTTGGACAAACGTTCACCGCACACAGTTTCGTAAATCAGTTCTTGAGTGGATACTTTACATGTGATGATTTACAATTCCACCGAGAATTCAATAATAAATGAATTAGAAAATTAAATTTATTGAATCTAATTTGAAATTGATTCATCTTTCAAAAACAATAACATTACAAGCACAGCAGCAGCTCATTGGCAAGACAGGTGGATAAGTCTAAGATATGATCTGCTATTAATGTAGATATAATAATGTTCAAGGCTTTTGGTCAATCCTTAAACCTTTAATCATCTGAGTCAGGATTTTAAAATAGACTGTTCAGCAACCAGGAAATCTTGTGTCTATGAAAATTATTTAAATCGTTTTTCGTCAGCAGCAGACCAATTGGCATGAGAAACAGTTGAGTGGTTACCTGGAAGATACAAAATATTTAAAAAATAAGAAAGATCTGACATTATGAATTTACAAAAATTTACAAACAGAGGAAAAAATTTAATGAAATAAAGTTGCTACATAGGCAGTTATATAGGAATAAGGACTCAAACACAATTATGCATCTGACACAGAATAAAATATTTATATAAATTAAAGTGTTTGCACGACCTTTTCATTCTATCAGCTAATACTATTCTTTCTAATGAAAACATTTACACTATTGGAATAACTCTTTTTATAACTTGCTTTGCAAACAAGCCTTCTATTAAATTTTAAATTTGAAAAAAATTTTTTTTTGATTGGTAGGACTGCCACAACTTAAAGCTTTTTTTTAAAAGAAAATTTAAAGTGTTTGACAACCTTTTCATTCTAGCTGCTAAAATTATTCTATCTAAAGTAAACTTTACATTTTTGGCCTAATTTTTTATTACTTTGCAAACAAGCCTTCCACTAGGTTTAGTATTTTTTGATTTGTTAAGTGGTAGTGAACTACCTCCATGTAAAAATGGAAATGTAAATAAAAAAACCTACGCATGCTATGAATCCCTATAAAAAAAAATCTGTTCCTTCATCAGAATAAAATAGATGTAAAGCAATTATTAAATCGAACTTCTGAATTGCTTATATCACTATGTTGCATTCTTTCTAGGACACCGCAATATGATCTCGAGTGATGGCCTCTACTCCTTTTTACACTACAAATACTTTTATGTCCTCCATAAAATAATATTTTCTTATATTCTAAGATGGAAAAAATGAGAAAACAAAACTTTATTTCTACTATTTTTCTGCCCTTCTCTGAAGATCTACAAAAAACATACTTCTAGGTTACTTTTTAGATGTAAAAAAATCTGTTTAGTAGGATGCGATAGTTTCCAAACATTTATCAACTACACTGTTATTTCATAATTGCAAAATCAGCAAGGGAATTTGACTTTCAAACAGGTCCTCGTTAAGTGGAACTTCCTGACTCTAAGCACAATAATCGTGGATGGGTTATGGCACTTAAGTAAAACAGACGACTACTACATCAATCAAAATGCAATATCACACTTATTGAAAGAAGTTTTATGTACAGAATTGCAATGAATGAAAAACAAAACTACAGCATGAGAGATTACTTTCAACATGAACAGTATTACCCTACCTCATGAAATAATTGAAGTAAGTATACTTGGACATACAAACAATTTATCTTTCTATTTATT
>NW_022714175.1:755809-812981 GCF_011630105.1 Anneissia japonica
TTCTTTGACGCATGCGCATTTGCATAAATGTCTACACACACACATACACACTACACACAATAAAAAACATAGGAAATAGCAAGAGTGATTACAATAGTTCCTATTGCATTACATGCATAGGAACTAAAAAAAGGGAACTCTTTTCTAGCATAAACAAATTACTTTATTTTTGAAAACTTTTTTTATAACATGGGTAAATCCATTATTTATTTAATTATTATACATTATACAAATATTGAAAATCAGAAAATGTTCAGAGGGACACGTTACATTGGATTATGTTACAAACACAGGAACATCAAGGGATACTGGATCTTTGCCAGACGTTTGCCGGAGGAAAGTGGCTAAACTCTTAAAAATTATTATTATAAATACAAATTATTCATAAATTTGCTGATACTGACCATCTCTTTCCATCACCCACAATATTTCGCCTTCTTTTCTACTTTCCTTTTGCGGTTCAACCTCACGACGGTAAGGTCGGATGTTCAAATCCCACGCCATTAATTTCGCTTGCGTCCTAGGGCAAAGCACTTTATCTGTGTGTGCGCAATGTACTACTAATTGTCTAGGAATACGCTCAAGAGATCGGAGGAGGTTGTACGTTAACTGTCTGCAAATATTGAATCAATCAACCAGAGGTAATGACGTTGCAAGTGATTTTATACGTTTTTGATTGTGAAAAGACTTAAAATAATTATTTAAATATTATTAATGTTTAAAATATATATTTTCATAAATAAGGAAATTATAGCATTGTACAATCTCTTCATAGACCCAATTAAATTACAATCCAATGAATGACTTAAGAAAAAAAGTTGTAGTAAGATATAAGGACAACTACCAGCACATATTTTCCACTTGCTACATACAAATGCCCTATAAACAAAGCTCTGTTATTAAAGAACCTAATAACAAGGAAAAAATAAAACTAACTATTGCTTTGATCTGTCTCATTGTAAGTCTCAACATATTTTGATCAATATTCTACTGCCAACAGTGCAAGATATTTTTAACTGGAGACCACCATCAACAAAATTTAAATGTCAAATAACCATTTGTTGTTAGATGTTTTAAGCTAACGTCAATAATATGCAAGTATAACACTCAACATTTGCACAAACAGCACTTTAACATTTTAAAAAAAGGAATGCCCATATGATTTGGTACATGACATTCAACCTTTATGCTTTTAGGAAAAGACATCAACAATATTCAGGAAAGAACCCATGTTAAGCCAGCTATGATAATGGTCCCTCTGTAACCTTTCCTGAAAAATTTAATGATTAATGTATAATAAGGCCAAAAAGTATTTAGTGCTGCCCAAGTCCAACAAACCTAAAATGGTGGTAGTCTAAATATAAATTATGTTTTTATTTATCTGCTTATTCATTCATTCACTTATTTTTTCCAATCCAACAGTGAATCCTTGCACCAACAGGCTGGTAAATAAATCTTACCTAAAATCACAAATATTATTATAATATAGATAAACATTTAAAAAAAAAAGAAATTGCTTATAAGTTCCCTGAAATGTTGGAAAACTGTTGAAAATGTTAATATGTTTTTTAGGCACAACGGAATGTCTGGGTACCCAGGGATAGTTAAATCAACAGGAGATTATTTTTCAGACAGTGGGGTGAACTTCAAGAAATTCACACCAAAACCATAAATTCTTACTTTACATTCTCTATTTTATAGTTTCTTTATGATAGATGATTAGACCATATATAAACTATTTCCTGACATTACGATAGATAAACCTCTACAAACGGTAGGGGAATAATGATTTATAGCTCAGGGGCTGCTTTCACTCCTAACAATCCAGGGGTTCTCTCTCTCCTACGCAGTCCAGGGGTTGCTACATAGGATGACCAGGCCTGCCAGTCTGTTTATGGGAAGTACCAGGAAGTTGACACACTTAAGTATTCTAGATTTTTTGTGATATATGACTAAAGGGTTCATAATGGGAGTGGCAACGTAAGTAAGGGACAAGAGGCTTAACCTCCCCATCAGGACTAAATTTGTTGGTCCAGAAAATTCTCAGTACTGATTAAAATGGCCCAAAATTTACCACACTTTCTAGGCGCCAGGGTGCTCAACCTCACACACTTGACTAAATCTCATGAAAATCCTATTGACCTCTAGTGAAAATAGTTATCATTTCCATTCTTGGGCAGATTGTTCCATGGACACGCATCAATTTTATAATTTTCAGTCATTTTTTTTAACATGATGTAGATATATACAATTAGGTTTTTTAGTCTATACATTTAGAATTTCGCGATTTTCACGCCCTTAATTATCTCAATCGTTGTCTTATTGCAAAAATCATGGAAATTAAGGCCGAGCGAAAATGAAGGGCTTTACTTACAGTAGTATAAATAATTTAACTTTAGGTAAAACTGACAAAATATAGGTATTCTATATAAATAATTTATTAAAAAATGCATATTAATATAAATATTTATATTTGAGTGAATACACTTTCCATTTTTATGCTTTTCTACGTTTATTTCCGTTGTTAATTTAAATTTTGTTAAATGTCAACTTAATTATGCAAATATATTTATGAAGGTGTTTTTCTATGTATTAAGTTCAGTATGACATTGTTAAAATTGATCAATAAAAGTATATGAAAATAATATAATATGCAACTTAAATTTCATTGAATTTGTCAAGGTCTTTAATATAATAATTACTGGCAATGGACAGACAGTTGTTCAAAGGCAAACACACTATCTTTCCAGATACACATTTTTTATACTCGTTGGTGAAGGTCTGTGAATGGGGGATTAAGTCCTATCTGTTAAGTACCACCGACTGACTTCTACCCCCTTCTACTGTATCTAACGTCAAGGTTGAGAGCCTAAACATTTGTTATTATCGCTGTAAAGCAGTCATATCGTCATAGTTATACCCTAGTATATCAAGCGGATTTTTCCACAACAGCTACTATATTCCCTTGAACCTTATTTGTCCTTTTGTAATTTTTTTTCCTTTCAAGTTCCATTAGAAAAATTCAAAAGTGAATCCAACAGCAATTGGAGTGGGGCAATCAAAAGTCCCAAACCAGAAATCATGGCATATCCCCAGTAGACTATCAGCTTATTATCTTATTTATCTTATTTAAAGTTAAGTTTATCACAATTTTAGAAACATTTTAAAAGTTGTTTTTATAATGCAAAATACTCTTTATTTTCAGAATTTAAACACAACTTCTCTCCCATGCCATAGAATACAAATGAGAGTAGTTCATCAAAACAATAATGAAGAGAGTATATAATGATAAATTAAGAATTAAAAATAATGTGAATGCAAGATATTTCTACATCATAGAAAAAGTAACAGGTTTCATAATGAAATGCTAATCAATTCCTAATACTGTAAACACAATTTTGTCGCTGTGTTGTAGCCTTCAATTTATGGAAGCATTATATTGATAAAAGAATATATCAAATTAAGTATTCCTGGAGACATATTTCTTGCTCTATAATGATAAAGTAAGAATTAAAAATAATGTCAATGCAAGATATTTCTACATCATAGAAAAGGCACTGAAACAACAAGTTTCATAATTAAATGCTAATCAAGTCTTAATACTGTAAACAAAAGTTTTATCGCTGTGTTGTAGCCTTCAATTTATGGAAATATTTTATTGATAAAAGAATATATCAAAATAAGTATTCCTGGAGACACACTTCTTGCTCTAAGGTCTTGTCCTGGCCCAGGGGGGAAAAGATAATAAAAGGATATTGGACAAATATAAATGAGGTTAGCATGTGTGTAGTAGGTTGAGTATAAAAAGCATTAATCCTGCACATCAAGAACAGAAGGTCAATAAATCCAGTTTCAGATCTATTTTAGAGGTCACTTGTTGTAGATGGACCTCTGACCCCTATGGATTCTGTAAATATTAGCGTATGACTTTGTTTTGAAACTTAAAATTCACTTTTTCCTGCCTCAAGGGACGTGAAAAGTACAAATTTCCTCCCTTAATGTCACTTGGGCAAATTGTGTCCAAACAGTTTTCTAATCCTTGAAAAAGCCTTTGGTGGAAATTTACAATTGCTTTTTACTAATATTTACCAATAATAGTAAAATAAATCTTGGACATGTGTTTAATGGAAATACTTAATAATAAGACAAAACTCATTGTTCTTTGTCTTTGTAGGAGGCAGGAGAAGGAACATCTGTTGGTGTTAAACCATAATTGCCTACATACGTTCTTCCATCTTTACTGTATATATATAATATGAATTTTACAGGATATACAGGTTTAATTGTTGCAACATGCTTAATATTGTCACCACCATATTTATCATCATTAATAATAAATAGTATAATGATTACTACTTATTATTATCATAATGATACAGTATGTTATCAACTTGGTAAATTGATCCTATTGTTTGTTTTTCTAGCAGAATTTGACTTTTGTGCCAATATAGAATTAAATAATATTTCTTGAATCATGACCTCCCTTATTTGGAGTACAGTAATGCTCGTTCTATGTTATCTTGAAGACAGAATAATAACTTTATCATCATGTATAGCCTAATGTTAGCTATGTTAAAAGCATCATAACCAAAAAAAAAAAAATTTGTTCAATATATACATTTATATCTACCCGGGGAATCCTCTTTTAAATTCAAAATGTAATTTTTCAGCACTACATGCCTAATTCAAAGACAATATTTGATATTTTTTTTAGAGTACTTGTAAAAGTCAGCTTAGGTTACTTATAATTATACCCTGGGCTTTTACCCGAGGAAAGGCTGGTATGTAAAATTTTCGTAAAATTCTGGGGCATAAAGTTAGAGGTGGGCTTACACATGAGGTTGGCTTATATCCGAGGAATTGCATTTTGTCTCTCAGCGATTTCAATGCTAAACTAAAAGTTTTTCTTTTCCTTTCTTATTTTGATTAATTTGCCAACAATCATCCCCCTCATTTTTGTCAGGCTTGCATCTATCTCTAGGGGGCCACTATCCCAATTGCCACCTCTGAGCACCCATTCGCCTATGGCAGGGTAAATGTGTTTCCCGTTCCTTTGTTTGAGCCACCTAGAGGTTGGGGACCACGACAGAGTGGCGATAGATGGATGATTCTCTAAGATCTTGCACTTGTTTTGCCTTTTCTCCCCTGTAGTTTTAAGTTGATAATAAAAGTACACTTAACTATTATTTAAACAAAAATAATAATTAAAAAATATTTAAAATAAATTTTTAAAAAATTAAAATAAAATAAAATAACCTTTATAAATAAAATGTGACGCGAATCTATAGGGAACGCAATGCCTTGACGCGCACGCAACTGATTGTAATAAATGATGATCCGCCAAGCGCTGGCTGGGAACGGAGTTGGATATGTTGTACAACAGTCGTATGACCGTCAAACAACGCAGCGTGTGCCAAGCTTAACAGTGCACATTCATTTGCTTGCATATATAAATACTCCCTACAAGAATAAACAATGAAAGAAGAAAATAAAAAGGTCAATCAACCAAGAAGTAGAACAAACACAAAGTGGATCACTCAGTAAATAAAGAAATTAAGAATATATTAATTGGGTCTGTCTACAGAACTTCTACATCAGTGCTCATTATAAATTGAACAATCAACGATCCTATAGACGAACAACGTTAATGATTAAAATGAGCAATTCCACCAATGTTTTGAATTTTTAGGGATCTATTAAGATTTTGGAAAACTAGTAAACCTATATAGCATGTAATAAAACTGATTGGATCTACTATGAAAAACCAGATAGCTTTAATTTGATTAGCGCAATAAAAATTCCACCACCGCCTTCTAGATATACATTTCCTTCCTGCAATGTGAGTAGCAGCACTAATCCCATAACAAGACATGCACTTCCGTTTTCACTCCCCTAATAATTTCTCTCTCCTGGGTAGTTCATCCTTTTTATTCAACTGCCCTCCTTCTATTCAAAATGTGTCATGTGATGTCATCATGACCAAATTTAGGCATGTCACATTTCTTTGTCAAATAAAATTTGATAGTCTTTGGATAAAATTAGGGTTTTCCAATTTATTGACTAACTATAGTATTAATTCCCACAAGCTTTCGCTACCAGTCTGTGCTGGCTTCACCAGGTGTGCAGTGGGTTTATTAAGGGTGGAACTTTTAGACTGTGATTAACTAAAAACAGACACTTGCCTTACTATTTTTAAGATTAATTAATATCTTATAACCGATGATTTTTTGCATCACTTCACAGCCCATCAACAATGCAAGCTGTATTATTTGAACCTGTCCAGAAGCGGGCAGTTTGAGGTTATGTCTCACAGTTTAAAAAAAAAAACAGAACAGCAACCATACAGTGTAGTGGTGGTATAGTGACTATATACGATGCTTGCTTTCAAATTGCAGGGTCCTGGGTTCAATTCCTGCAACAGCACAGAACTGTCCTTACGACTAAAAAGTATCTTCACACTTTAAACCTTATAAGACTGTATATATAATGTATACACCATTTTTGCTAAATTTCAAATGAAAATTTCTCAGAACCTGGCAACTACCACTGGAGAAACATCCAAAGGCCTACAGTAGGCATTTTGCTCTACATATTTAGCAGTGTTCATCTGTGCTCATGAATGGTGAGAGACCTTCTTGTTGTAGTGAGTTAACCAGGCATAGGCTAGTCCTAAAAAAAAAAAATAAATAAAAAAAATAAAATAAACAAAATAAAAACAGAAAATAGAGGCACATAAACCCTGCAGTGTGTTTGGTTGCCGAAGTACTCAGAATAAATACGTATCTGGAACAACAAAATTTGCTCATGCTAGGCTGCTGGATGTCCCCCAGTGAAAAGTTGTGAGACATTGTTGATGCTGTTTCTAAGCTTACCTGACAAAATGGTGTACAACAGCACATTATTTCCCTCTATAAATACAGTATGGGTAAAATTTATTCAATTAACTTTATTAAGATTAAATAATTAAAAAAAAAACTACTTTGACAACATCAGGGGACTGTACTTCAAGTGCACCACTATATGTGATATACAAATAAAAGGTTTATTCATAATAAAGATAATACTCTAAAGTACTGAATGGTACGTTATGGTATCAACCTGTTACACCGGAATTCGGCAGATGCGAGCATTTCTTATTACAGACATGAATAAAAAAATTAATCAAATCAAGCATGAGTATTATTGAGAACATATTCCAGCCTCTTTAACTTTACATTGTTCTGCAGCAAGATAAAAATAAATCATCTTAATATAAAGCTGTTGTTCTAGGAAGTAGTTGAGCTTTCTGCGGCCCTGGCATGGATCAAAATGAAAACAGAAAACCATAATAAAAGCCAATCCTTGAGCTCACATCTTAAAAATATCAGATATGTAAACACAGGTTATATTGTTTATGTTTGATGAAATAGAAGAAGACTCCTACTTCTTAATGTCGCACACGGCTACTTAATTCACTATATTTTGAAAAGTACAAAAACTGATGATCAGTCGTGGAGATTCCAATACTTTTAGAAATAGAAATTTGGAATAGAAACCATAGATAAATCACAAGGAACTTGGCATTATGCAAATTATGATGATTGCACGGTGTTGACCCAGAAATACAAAATAGAGGGGACTAGAAATACACTCATTATCACCAAATAAAGTCTCAAATGGAACAAATTTACTTTAAAAAAATGAGTACTGAAGAAAATACAGATTTTGATATAACAGTAACTTTAAAACATTTCTAATTTTCTATGTCATTATATTACCGTACATTAGCATACAATACTTGTTCCTTCCACATCATTTTTCTGATTGCCTCATTATAGTTACAAATAATAAACAACAGTTCACAATAATAGGCATGCTGAAAAATGGATATCCACTTGGTGATTGAACTCCTAAGTTTATTATGCTTAAGCCTATGCTCAACACCATGTAATGAACCATAAACAACTGGACGGAAAATTGTATTGCATAGAGAAGAGAAATTATTTATGCAATAGACACTAATCATATTCCTTTAAACTAAACATGGCTGGCCGTTGACTCTGAGCTCATTCGCTCAAGGAAAAACAAATAGAACATCCTGCTAACATTCACTTTCACTCATTTCAAGATACGAACATCTCTTGGCCATATACCTAAAAAAAAAAAATTGCTTCATTTAAACGCATGTTTATTTTACTATAGTACATATTCAGTTTTTATCTTTCCTACAAAGTATATAATATAGAACTTAGATTTATATAGCACTTTAAACCAAAACATTCTCAAAGCGCTCAATATGTGACTAGCTCTAACACTAAGTTCCTTCTCCCCTACAGGTATTTTCTATCTGAGCTACCCAGTAAACCAGTGCAAGCTGATCTTGTCTGTCCACAACAGTTTACTGAATGAACCATAGGGTAACGCCCTACTCGTCTCAAAAGATGTACCATGGAGGTATGGTAATAAATACCTCCATGGATGTACTGGGTTCTTTGAAGTGCACACAAGCCAAATTGTACACATTGGGCCTACAGTTCATAGTCCTTATCCGCAGAGACTTGTTCCACCACCAGAAGCATAGGTTCAAACCAGCACCAATATTACGGCTGTACATTGTGATGGCCCTGACTTAACTGCTCAGCCAATCGTATCAGTAAGTACCACCCTACTACACAATGCAGAGGATTAGTATGAGGTGCTCAACTCAATCCCACACGTTCAGTAACGAATACGTGCCTACTACTAACCTTATACAAAGTCAATTTTTTTCTTTAGCTTCTCATAAAACTGACATGGATTGCAAAAGAACTACTAATATAATCAAACACAAAACAATATAATAATTGACAAAAACTGAATCAACAATTTCAAACCATTTAAAGTTACAGAGTTAACAAACTGATCATTACACAATGGTTTGTTGAAGAAAAACATAAAAGCACATAGGGTTCCCTAAAAAGTAAAAATCAGCAGTATGATTGAAGACTAACATGCTACCGTAGCCTTTAAAGAGTGCATAATTGTAATTAAAAATTGTGTCGCCCAGTACCATGCGTAAATTATAATCATGCTCGGAACATAAGATCAAAATTATGGCTGTTACAGTTGAATGGTACATTAAACTAGGAAACTGCTTAGATTCACTTTGTTGATTGACTGCTAACAGTTCCTAAGTACATACTGCCATAAATATATAGTATTGGAATATTCAGGTGACATTACATATTAAAAAACTGGATAATTATCTGAGTTATGATATATATTATTAAATATTTCATGCGATAAAATAAAATTTTAATTTTTGTATACTGTAATTTGCATTTGTTTTTCAACTTTTAAATTTAATGATACAAACAAAAATGAAGACAAATTTCATTTTCTTATCAAAATGTTCCTTTGATTCTGATTTTTGCACTGAGTTTAATTAAATTAATGAGGGAGAATGACATTTTGATAATTCAAATGATTTTGATAAATTTGTCTTATTAGTTGGTGCACATGATTTTGATATTCTTCTTATTTTCTTTTAATTTCATTTATTTCATCCACAGAACATTAAAACTGACAAACACAAAATAACAGAGAGGAAAAAACAACACCGAATTGGCCGGACAGGATTTCCAAAAAGTGAACTGAATCTTCGATGCCAATGAGAACATAATTTAAATTAGCATAAGCATGTTAATAAATTTCTTAATTATGCTTTTAAGAGATGCTTTATTTAATGTTTATCATTTCTCTTTTTTTTTTTATAATACTGCACTTTTGTTTATTGTTGGTGTTGTTCTTTTGTCATTTCTCGATGTTAATTTTATCATGGAGGTATAAAAATATTATTACTATTTTTATACCTCCATGATTTTATCAATTTTATTTTTTTTTGTGGTTTAATAAATTGAATTGAATGAACTGAATTGAATTAATTTTCAAATATAAAAATGATTGCTACAACATACAGTACTGCACAACAGTTGAGATTAGTGCTATACGTCCAACAGATTTTAAGGTCATTCTATTAATATATTAATGACAAGGCCAATTAGCCATTGGCAAAAAGATGCTGCTGTAGGCTAGGTGCATTGGCCTGCTTCAACTTTGGCCAATTGCATGTGTCCTTGTACACAAGGCATGTTGTCTCCCTCTCACCACAAATTTTCAGACAGGGGTCTGAACAAGCACTGTAGGACCCTGGTCTGGATCCTGGAGTAAAATCCCTGAGAGTAGTAAATGGGAGAGATTTTATAGTATAGCATTTTAATTGTATTTATTCAAATTGTTCTTTTATTCTAGTCTTATCTATGTATTCAAACTGTTATTCATATATTGTAGAA
This sequence comes from Anneissia japonica, assembly GCF_011630105.1. Taxonomy (NCBI): domain Eukaryota; kingdom Metazoa; phylum Echinodermata; class Crinoidea; order Comatulida; family Comatulidae; genus Anneissia; species Anneissia japonica. Next base: position 766,120 of record NW_022714175.1, read on the forward strand.
ACTTTGTTTCAACATTGTTGAAATACTGTAGTCAATATCTATTTTAACTTTTGTATCTTAACTAAATCAATAATAATGTAAGAATTAATCTTATTTATATTATATGGTACACCTCCAATAAAAAAAAAATAAAAAAAAAATTCAGGTTTGACCATGTGGAGTTTAATATGCCTTATGGTAGTAGGCTTGGCAATATAGTGTACTGTTTACTACAGAGTCAAGCTGGAAGATGCAACACAATGGAAATTCCAGCAAGTAGGCATCTAACCAAACACTTGGCAAAGATCAATACCCCACAGTGAATCTGCAAACTTAGTTTGTGTTGCTTTGTTGTTTGCTCTCCACTCTTCTACTGTATAACTACAGTTCTAGTCGATTGACACGTCCAGAGGTGGGGACCTCAGCAAAGCTGTGTTGAAATACCATGTATGCATTGTTGGACTATATATTGTCATTGCGAGTTTCATGAACTGTAAATATTGACAAATACATATTTTTTAACTTTTGAACTCTTTAATCACCACTGTTACACATTGGCGACTCCAAGGTCATTGATAGGGAAACAGGGTAGGCCTATACAAGTTTCTGGCAGGGGGGCCTGCAGTGTCCAGGGATGCACTGAGTGGGGCCCTGGCACCTTGAGAAACAGGGCGATTCTGATTTTTGAAAGCTAATATTCTTGAATAAATATACAAAGTCAGCAATTAGCTCTTGATTTTAAAAGTGTAATAACAATTTGTCAAGGACATCAGGAAAAAATGGTATATAAAAGCATCTTGATATCCCTCCTTAACAATATTACTATACAGTATTTGGACATCCTCTCCATGTTGAATAAGGCCAGAATCTATCCTACTCCGCAACAGTGAACAGCTGTGATTTTTAAGGATACAAATACTATTATTCCATGAAAAGGCTTGACCTTTTTAGTACTCTTTAATTTGACATGACCCACCCTTACCAGATGTGCTTTATACCAGCTGATACACAGCTGTCATGTCAGCTTGTATTACAGAATGAACGCAAATTATGTATTATAATCACTCCAAGCCTACTGTATTTAATATGGGAACAATAATTATTAGCATGCAAGCAACACCACCATAGATGCTTTCACCATCAATACCATTATCACCAGCACTAAAAACATCACCATTTTCACTATCTCCATCACCACCATTCTCACGGAAAGCCTTCATCATCACCACTACCATAGAGTGGTCTGCGTTTTTTTTCCTCTATCATTTTATTAAATGTACAACAATACAGTACATAAAAGTACCTACAATATAAAGAATTACACAAATCAATGGTGATGTTGATAGTCTATGAGTGGATACATACCTGGATAAACCGACTAATTGCCTATTCTTTCTCCCTCGAGTAACACCCCTCGAAAATAATGGAACAGTCGACTCCTTTTTCGAAACGTTCGAGAAGTTACACTGTTGTTACGGAGTTCCCTATATTTGTCTTGGGTTTATTATCTTGGATTTTTATCGTTGCTGTGGATATTGTGTACTGCCATCATGGCCGGCAAGTCGGAATGTCCTCAGTGTCGGGGCCCTCAGCCTAGCCCGAAGGTCACGAAGTAGACTTAGATAAATCAAACTCTTGTTAATAGCAAACATATACTAACCATCTTATTGCCTCAATTTTTCAAAATAGTCCACATCAGTCTCAAAAGCACTGTGATACTGCACCATTGCTACAAAGTCTATAAATTTATTACCACAATTACACCATCATTATCAACATCAAATCACATAATCATCATCATCATAATCACAATCACTACTGTACCATCTTAAACATAATACCTTATCACTAAACATCTTATGTACCATCTTAAACATAATAAACATAATATCTTATCACCAAACATCTTATCACCAAACATCATCATTACCAATACCATCACCATCCTCCTCCTCTCATCAGCCATCACCAACATCGTCATCATCGTTCTCCTTAACATCATTAACACCATATCACCTCCATAAGCACCACCATCATATCACTTCCATAAGCATCACCATCCATTAAGATCAGCAGCATTATCAACCACAAACTTTAGGATTTCTCTTAAGCATGAGATTCGACAAGTGTTAAGACAAGTCGCTGACTGCTCAAGTGATGACAGGTGTAAGTGTTTATCATGCGTTCATTTATTTTCTTATTTATACAAATCTCACTAAATGCTTAATCACTGGATTATAACTTGGAGGACTTTGTAAAACCGGTCGAGATTATAGTATTAACAACAAATGTACAAGTTGGTTTGTTATTAATTTGCGAGGATAACAATCTTCTATTTCATGTAAAATCCTTGGATTATACTGTAACTTGCAAGATAAATAAGGGCATGACATGTAACCAAAACAACACAGAGTGGTATCAAATACAATGAGAAACATCTTCAAAAAATGTCTTTATACCCTATCAGTTTAAGGAGTATACTAGAAATTGCAAATTGCAAGTGAAGTGCTGCGAAGTACAACTGCATGTTGATGTTCTTCGAACAAAATTATTTATGTGAGTCAAGTGAAAATAATGAATAATAAAAATATAACAAATTATATAAGACACGACCCATTGTCTATATTAGAACACTGACTAGCTGACGTAGAAACATAGTAAAAACGAGCATTGGTACCGTGTATGCCAGACTACAACAAGCGTAGCCTAAATGTAATAATTAGCACGCTGAAATAGGCTAGTAAATAAGTTTAACTGGGTTCGTAAATAATATTGGCCTCAAAATATTGTGGCTGAGACATAGGCCGATTAAACGTAGAAATAGGAAACCTAGAAATATAGTAAAAACGCTGAATAGTAATACTTGAGCGTCGCCACATGCGGACGTTGGTACGTGTAGGTAGTCTACAAACGTCGCCTTAAGTAATTGATTTTAACCGGCAGAACGAAAGAAGGAAACTCCACTTTTCAGTCGTCTTAGGCCCTTGTTTTTTGACAAACAATGACCTTTCAGAGGTCAAATTGCTGTCAAGAATATGAATTGGCTGCTTCGCAGCATTTATCTAAGAGTGGTTTCCTTAAAATCGCTACACTGTTGCTATAGTGTTTTCAGTTAATCGTTGAACTACATAGCAGTTTTCAATGCAATCAGGAAGGCTCCCTGATTTGACCGACCAATCAGCATCACCAAAAGCTATCGGCGATAGCATGTAGCAATTGTATGGAAATAAAGCTTTAAATATTCTATGTTGTAAAAAGTATAGTAATAAATATGTAGGCCTATATGCAATGTCAATTTTCCTTCTGGAACTCTACCATAAGTTTCAAATATTATAATACAGGGGAATTATGTACACTGCAATAAACAAACAATAAACAGACAGCCCATCCTCTACATTATCTATTATTTATATTATAACAAGCAATAAATGAAATCTTAAATATTCTCCCTTAGGGCTTATATAGTTTAGTGCTAAAGGTTGAATTTAACCACTATACAAAGTTCATAATAAGGCAATCATGGAGCTTAACACCTCTTCCGAAAAAAGGTGTGAGCCATATAACACGTAACCTACAGTATGTCATTTCATTATAATTTATTTCGTAAAATATAAAGACAAAAGGGTCTATGCGGTAGGATTGCCCAAATGCAAGAAGACTTGACATCGAGGGAATCTCCTCATAGCCCCACAAGAAGCAAATAACTGCTTAAAATAAGCAGTTGAAATGATTATATAAAAATATTCAAACAGTAAAAGGCTATAAAAACACATCAAGTAACATAATTAAAACTGCAAAAATAGGCTACAAATTTGTTATATAAAACAATAAAACCAATAGATTAAGCTGCGCCCCTTTAATAATGTTACTAAAGTCAAACAAAACAACAGCCAAAAACTAACAGTTATAAACTTATGTATTCGTGAGACATGCGACTAATTTCTGGCCATGCCTATTGAACATCACGTTCTGATTGGTCAGTTGTTAACTTTGATTGACATTCCGTATTTGCAGCCTCATTGCAGTGTCTATCGATAAAAATCTAGGCCTAGCCTAAGTTAGTTCCCCAAGATAAAAATAATTTGTAGAGTAGAAAGATGTAGGATATAGAATTTATTTCTGTTAAAAAAAAAAAATTAAAAAAAACAAGCCACCATTTCTAGGAACATAAAGGTGAAATGTGCTTGTAAACTTTCGCACTTCTCAGGTCGTTATGGTAATATATGATGTAGGCACAGGCGTTGCATACTCATGGTCTAATTGGAATATCATGCTTGGGTTCCGCACTCATACTCTGCCATTTCAGAAGGACAATCTAATAGTCAAGCTACATCTGAAAGTTGAAACAACTATATATGGGTTTATATTTGGATAAAGCTTAGCATATGGAAGCAGGCCTGAAGTATAAAATGGCTTAATTGAAGCATAGTATAGCTCTGTATACTAAATCCTTGATTTCTGAATAAAAATACAGCAACATCTATTGTAACACCTTCGGGACTTAAAAGTGTCCCCTTATTAATGTATGTGTGTCCCCTGAATAGCAGTTGGCTGTATTGGTAAAAAGATATACTTTCCCTCAATTCAGTTCAGTTCAGTTCAAAATAACATTATTTCCTTAAAAACGGGAATTACAATCTTCTTTGAAATGTAACAAATAAATAAGATAATTCCCTCAAAAAATTGTCCTTTTACCCCTTAACAGGGGAGTCCCAAAGCAGGGGTTTCTATTATATACATTCTTTATATAAATTCTTAAAGTCCATACTTCAAGATAAATTTTTCACTTTCATATAATCATTATTGTGTTATTGTTGATACTGATACAAGTGAATAAATATAAATATTTGACTTTTATTATGAAAACACAACAATTTGAGTCAAATTTCTTTTACAAATGATAAATGTGGAAAATGTAATTAATTGTGTTGTCACATAACCTTGATTCTTGCTAATTGCACAATTTGTATTAAATTACAACCTCATTGATTAAGCAAATAATAATTATGAAGGAAGTTATATAAGCTTTATACTAGTATATGACATTGATGTAACTGATGAAAGTATTAAAAAAATAATAAAATACAGCATGCACTTTGTGTGATATTTGCTGTCTTCGAGAGTTATTAATGGTTAAGTTTGTAGCTATGTCAAACAAACCAGACGATTAGCAGGAACCAGATAAATAACATAAAATAACATACGCGCTCACCCTTGCGGTTATACAAGAATATCTACATTCAAGAAGATGGGATCACTGGCCAATAGGAAACTGGAAATTGGTAAACGACAGAATCGTGCTCAACTTGCTAACTGATAGCACTTGCTAACCATTAGTGTATCCAGATCCTTGTAATGGTTAGCGCTAACCTATCGGGCATTCTCCCACGTGTGCTAATGGTTAGTGCTAACGGTTTGCTCCTGAACGGGATACTAGGGCTCTTTGTGAACCTAACCTGTATAGTTTGACCTTGCAATTATTCTGTCAAAAACTTTAATCTTTCAAATTCAGCCCACAATTGATAGCAAACTTTATTATCCTCACTCTAATGATGGATACATTAGTGAATGAATTACTAACATGTTGGTGCCAGTGTTCATCAGAAATAAAGGAAGGCTATAGGTGAAGCTGTATCAATTTACTAAAATGTCCATATGGCTATTTGGCACCCTGCCAACAAATAATTGGCATTAACCAGTTATATGAAGGCGTCAGTATATTGGTCTTTTGTCGTAAAACTGAAGAGATACTATAACAAGTATGAACAATGGGGTAGGATAAGACATGTGTTCCTACTTAATCTTCAACATTCATTTTTAAGAACGTGGATTAGCTATTGTATATCTTATTTTTTGTGTTTTCAAGATCTGTTCATATACGTAATCTGTTTTCTGTTACCTCTTACAACACAAAGCAGATACTTGTACACATGTACAGTATTATCAGGAGTATTAATTTGTATTTCTAGTATTTGGAAAAGTAAACATAACATAATTGTATGACACTTGTGACGCAGTAGTAGCATTGGAGGCTCCCAGAATATGCCAACAGAGGGTCCAATACGTCTGAACTAGGGTCTGAAATCAAAAGACTAAAACCCCTGGTGGAGTTTGGGGGCTTCTTTGTGTAGAAGGGTAAACAGTATGCTTTCAAACCATAGTATTTGTAATTACAATAATCAAAATAATTGGATGGTTAATATTTTTAGTTAGACGACCTTAATCTGACAGAGGTTCAGGGGCATAGGCTGGTTTCGACCTTTGTGGGGGGGGGGGGGGAGGGGTGAAGGGGGGGGGGGGAGGAGGGGTGAAAAATGAGAATGAGAAGGAGGTAATTGCTACCTGAACCCCCCTGCTAGTCCACACCACTCAGTAGTAGGCTGAAAATTTGTTTGAGTCCTATGGCAAGACACTTTCAATTTTACTTGTGCTTAATAACTATAAAACAATGGAAAATCCCGCTTGCATTGTTGCAATCTCAAGTAAGTAGCAAGTATCTTACCTTTTGAGGTGTTCTATATTTATTCTTACTGGAAAATCCTCTTATGAAATTAGGTGCACATGAATAGTCACATGGCACCCATGATCATGGCTGACATTCCAAGAGTGAGCTGGACCGGTATAAGTCCAAAAGATCTACAGGACATCTCACCTGAATAGAAACACACAATAAAGATAATATAAACAAAACATATTTTAATAAATAATACTTATTTGACCATACATAAGGCAAGATTTTATTTTACCTTGTTTCGCAAACTTACTTTTTTAAAGATTGTCAGAGAAGGATAGAAAAAAAAATTTGTTTCCTTACTTAGCAAACAGTTTTGCCAAAAACATCCAGACAGAGGAGAAAATAAAAATAAAACTTTATTGTTGAATGTAAACAGTGTAGTAATGGGATGGTTAAGGCTTTAATATATATAATTAGGACAAAATACACAAATTTTATTTTTGTAGATTTCAAGGCATAGGTGGGCATAATAAAAATAAAGAAAAATGTTTTCCCCCCTTAAATACTGTATGTTTTGCCAAAAGCATCCAGGTGGAGGAGAAAATAGATAAAAATGTTATTGGTCAATTTAAACAGTATAGTAATTGGATGGTTAAACGCTTCAGATAGATATTTTTAGGACAAAATATACATATTTATTTTTGGAGACTTTAAAATAAAGAAAAATTTTTCTTTCCCTTAAATATGTGGGGTAAAGCAGTGGCTGATCTAAGGAGGTGAATATGGTGGCTAGCCACCCCCCTTTGATTATACTGTGAAAAAAATGTCACTCGTCTTGAGTGTGTGCTTCTCGTGTGTGCATATTACATATAGCAGGCTACTCTGTTAAAACATTTTTAGATGCCATCTAAGAATGTCTAGCCATCTACTAATTCCAAAAAAAAATCTCAAATAGGAGGGCACGCCCCTCCCAAAACCATCCCACGCCCGCTCATTGCTTCTCACCTCCCATTATTCACCCCCTTAGTTTAAAGGATTTATCCAACTCCCTGCTGTAAAGTGCATAGAGGTATTTTACATTATACGCTATATAAGTTCACACTATTATTATTATTATTATTATTAATATTATTACAGAAGACCTAAGTAGATTTTATTGAAAATACCACAGAAATCATTGCAGATTATTATAAATAATTCAAAAGTTTACATATAATTATACATCATATAAGTGATAAAGTGATGAAACAATATCATCTTTTAGATACAGCTGACATCCATCCATTCCTTATATATTCACTACAAACGTCACAACATGTTACCTATTTTGACGTACTTGCATTACCATGGCAGCAGTCTATAGAGAATCTTTGGTTCGTTGAATGACAAAGTTGAATGAACACAGATAAATAGAGGGAGGGGACATTTTAGCCAACTATAATCAAAAGAGGCACTGGTCTTGAACGAAAACAGACAGTGATAAGGATCTTTCTTTCAATAAAAAATCTGGAAAATGATACGTATAACTGACTTCTGCATGGCATTTCAAAAGTATAAGAATTAATATAAACAAAGCACAGGATTTTACATCACACAAGCACCACAAACATCCACATAGTTAGCCCTATGAACTTCAACACGCACAATACAATACAATACAATACAATACAATAAAGGAAACGAACAAATATACATTTATTGCGCACAATCCTAACCAAGGACCTCTATTTGTAATGACTTGATTTTTTTAATGGTTTGACAATTTAAAAAATGTGTTAATACTTTAGCAAACCTGACATTAGCATGATGAAGAAGTGTGGCCATAATTTACTTCATTCCCCTTCCCCTGTTTATAAACCATGAATACTCACACCTAGGGCTAGAACATTACTTAAATCACTTCACAGCCTATCAACAATAAAGTCATGGTGTCTTGCCATGACTGGCCAAAAATTGTCAGAACCTGAATGAAAACAACTTTGTTTAACTGTCTGCCCGACTTGGGTTAAAATATACGTTTTTGGAAATTCTAACAATTTCTAATGCATGGTTCAGATATTAGTTCAGGAAGACCCCGGGGAAAAAACCTTATATTACTACTATTTTACATATTTAAATATAATATAAGTTAATCAATGAAATTTTTCTACACTTAAAGTAAAAAATAAAGCTCTATGACCAAGTCCCCCTGAATTTTTTAAAATTAAGAAACAATTGGAGAAAAAAAAAAGGAAACTTGCCTATAGGTTCCTAAACTCACATCCAGGAAGACACGGCTATTTATTTATTATTAATGTCGTATTAAATTTTTTTTTTTTCAGACACATTTTAATACCTTCATCATCTCTAAAACCACAAACAGTCAGCCTGAAATGTAAATATACGAGCAAGCAATTAGGTCTTGCATTAATAACAGAGTTAATTTAATGTGTTTACAGATGTTAGGCCTAGATATAATTGAGTAACTTCCCTGCAACTCAACTTTACCACCTGAAAGTTGCTCAGGCCACGGGAGAGAGAAAACAGCCCTTGAGTTGAGCTAAGCAGGGAGATTACAGCATCATTTTGCTAGGCCTCGGACAGATTTTACTTTGAAAATAATTTCATGTGCGAGGACCGTAGACGTCTGGAAGAATGATGAGATCACACGTATTTTAACCTCAGCAGAGTAGACATCAGGCTTATCTTTCTTTCCTATACGGATTTAAATTTGTTGTACTAATGATAGATGCTGCATCACGAATGACACTATTGCTAACTAAATAAATAGTTTTAGACAAGCATCTCGAATGACAAACACCTGAGGTATAAACAACTAGATTGTTCATTTTCTAGGAAAAAAAACCCAGTTCCCTTGATATCGTTAGCTTGAACATTAATCATTTTTCTAATTAACATTGGCAGATTGAGGCCATAATGACGAAGCATAATAAATTCAATGACGGTATTAACAATAAGAATTATTAAATAATTGTTTTCATAACTCTAACGCTTCAGTGGGATTGCGATTTAAGCTTTTAGCAATAATGTCAAAGTTTCAAAACCCACGCTGGTCATAATTGTGTCCTTGGGCAAGGCAATTTATTTATGTGTCTCCCTCCACCCAGGAATATAATGGGTACTATAAGACGCAAATGTTCTACGTTGAATGTAATTGGTCCACGCTGAATATGACTGGGAATGCTCTCCAGGGAGCAGACGATGCTACTCATTGTGTGGCTGATTGCTACTGTTGCTGCACTTTTAAAAATTCAATGGAATGCTCTATTTTACATTCTAATTAATAAGATTACACTAAGATACCTGTGCATATTATTATGATTTCTGTGACAAATATCTGTGAGCTTTTCATATACGAATGTCATGTCATATCCATGGGCAAATTATTGGTAACTTGATAGTGACATATTTAGAATAAATGAATGTTATATGATGTAATGTTAGCTACCACTAAATGTATTTAAAATTAAAGATTATGGCGTCAATGTCATCAACAACACATCATAAAAGACTTTGAAAACATGATGTACAGTGATGTTATCTGACCACCCCCCCCCCCACTGGATATATTTTCAATACCAAAGTACTGGTCTCCCAAATGGTCCAGTTATTTTTAACAATTTTAGGAATAGAAACTTAATTATAATTAACATAATCAAAATACAAAATCATTAGAATTAAAAAACAAAAACAACAACAAAAGATATAAAACATGAAAGAAAACAGAATAAAATTCAAAGTTAAGAAATAGCACTTTTGAAAATATCCAAACTCATATTGGTAGACCCATACCCTTGTAGACACTTTTGATATTCATATTCATGATATTTCAAACCTGCTTTAAATAGCCTAATTACAATTAAATGATAAAATATTGTTGATACTTATAATCATTCTCAAATATAAAAAAAATCTTGAAAATCAGAAGGAATGTTTGAAACTTAAATTTAATTATATTAGCCAAATATTTGATAGCATGTTTTGAAATCCCAGAACTTCACTCAAATTATATACAATTATAATGATGCGGGAAATGCAGAGATTGACTGTAAAACATAAAGTTTGCTTAGAAATATATGTACAGTACATACACAATCAGATGCATTCAGGCACATATCATATACATGTATTAGTTTCTATTCTTGGCCCTCTTCCTCAGTTGATGTTGCCTTAATTTGAAAAAAAAATTAAATCAACTTTTCTTTTCATTATATTTATAGAGGGTAACCCTTCCAGCTTAGCCAAGCCATCTTACATAAACAAAATAAACATTATAATAATAAGATGCATCAAACCATGTCTCATTACAAGGCTAGGTAGTCAGAAAAACTCCTGCACGGTCACAGGATTTGAACCCAGGGCACTGGAATTGGAAGGCTGGCATCTTAGCCACCAAGCTCAATCTCCACTACACTCCAATAATTTGGCTCTAACAGTCATGTATAATTTTCTTTTTTATTAGTCATATTTTTAAATATTTTTTTTAAATTTAGGGGGCCCAGGCTGGTTGGGCCACAATGAATCCTGTCTTTTGACAGAATTGTGTTCTTATGGCAACCTTACTACATGAAAAAAAAAACCACTCCCATAAGCCTCATTCATAATCAGATTATGTTTATGCAGAGCATATGTGTGTCTGTCTTGTGAAAAGGATTGCCCCTAACTATAGGACATTCATTACAGGACATTCGCTATTGGCAAACTCAAGCCTCAATAAATTAATAAAAATAGGACATTGCCTAACCAAAATAAATTTTTCTGTAAGTGTTACATTCAGTCTCGACTAAAATATGAAATAATTAACATAACCTGAAATTATGGCACAAAAACAAACATAGTTTATCATTCTGAACAGAATAGGAGAAGTATGTCTGTTTTCAATTCCAGTATGTAATTTAAAAAGGTAGTGCGGAAATTAGAGGTTGACAAATTTAGAAGTAGGCTTTATATACCACTTATAAACGTTGAATTGGTCTAGGCTGATAGGACTCCCTGAGGTTAAAGTTCTATGACTAAGTTGCATCTCCGTTGATCGATTATTAAACTCGCTTATTAGTCATTAAGTAGTTTTGCTGAACATTTGATAGAAAAAACAGAATTAAATTATGTTGAATGAATGAATAGTTAACAGTTAATTTTCAGTTTAATCATTTTTTTTTTTAAGGACTTTAAAAAAAAAATTTGGGTTGTTACTGTTGTTTTGGTCGATTAAAGTCACTTATAATAGTCACTTATAGTTTTATTTTTTGATGTTAAGGATATTAGGTCCTCCCACAAAAGTATTAGGAGCACATGTTTATAATTCTAAAAAGTTTATAATTTGCAGTCTCTATCATCAATTCATTTTTTCATCTATAAAAGGATTGACAAACATATCTATGAAAACATACCATACATAATTTAATAATTGACATTCATGGTTGTATGATTTTTTTTTACTAAATTGGGTCATACAATGTCATAGAATGAAGAAAAAAATTGTTTGCGTCATGCAAAAAAAATCCAATTTTATTTACTGCCAACAGCAAATTGACTTGCAAGATTGAAATATGGTGATTATGTGATGTAGGAGAAATCATTTGTAAATTTAAGGGGATTTTGTTTTATTTTATTCATTGTTTATCAAATGAATTTATGTTTTTCAAAATAACATTTCCAAAATAATACTGTACTTCCCAACACTCAAAGGAGTGATGCTTTGTACTACCTGATATGTTATCGCACCAATACTCAGTACGTTCCCAAATACTTGCGAAAAAAAACCCCAAGTGATTCAGGTGGGAAGTATTTGGGAACGTACTGATTATTGGTATGATAACACGTCAGTTGGGGCAAAACATCAATCCTATAATATTTTCCTGACGCAAACTCACATCGATATAATACATCTCAAGACATTGCCTTCAACGTTGCACTTTTAAACAAATTGCAGTATAAACAGCTGGTGATTACTTGATACATTGAACCTTTTTACTAATACTGCACAGTATAATATAATGTGTAATTTGTTTACAACACTTTGAAATCTCAAAGGAATATTAAGACTCGAATCACATTGAATACTACTTGCGATTGACAATAACCTTACGAACACAAAAGAAAACTAACATTATGTTGATGAGTTTATTATATTATTATAAAACTATATATATAACAATTAAAAATAACATATATATTTCTTTTTAGGAATATTGGACCATTTTGAACTTCCTAAATTTTTTGACATGCAAATGTTACACCCGTTACAAAAACCATCAAATTACATATTTTTTAACAATTATTTAATTACCTTACCATCTGGATTATCCGCGACAATTTTGACCATCAAATTACTGGGTAGAATACCATGTATGGAATGACCATGGAGCCAGAGGCGATGATAAATCAACCTTAATTGTTTATCTAATTAGCAGCAGTAGCAAGTAAACAAAGAATGGGTTGTTGACCATGGGATAAGTTGAAATTTACTTCCGGAGTAGTTTCGTTACACGTATTTACCGTGAGCTAAAACTTGCTCGAACGGCCGACCACCCGCTGAGTGCTCAGCGCGATTATCAGGTGACAGGTGAAATAAACGGAATACGGTTGGTGTTTTATGCTCGAACGGGCCCTTAGTTTCCAATATACTTCTTACAAGAAATAATGTAGTCACCTTGCTAAAAATATATGTGGAATTCCACATGACAGATGATAAACGAAATAGTAAATTCTACACGATTATAGAAAAAAAATTAACAAAGGTAAGTGATGTCATATCTTACAAGTACAAAGGGGAAAACTAGTTAGCCAATATTACAAACATTCAACAAAAGTACACATTCTTATTATTATTTTTTTCTATAATACTGTAAAATTTACTATTCATTAACAAAGGTAACTGATATAGGTGTAATTACACCTATACATGTTTCTCCTGACGCAAATCCAGTTATTTTCTATGCCATCATGACAATAACAATTAATATCAAAGGTAAGTGATGTCATATCCTACAAGTACAATGGGGAAAAGTATTTGCCATTATCACGAACATGCCATTTCAACAAAAAGAACACATTCTTATTCTTATGCTTCATTTATAAACCTGCATACCAAAGTTACTACCTATCAGGTGATTATTCATTATGTACTGTGTATTATGCAATACCTTGACAACTTTTTTTTATAACATTTTGCTCTATACAACTGTTTTGATTAGACTTTAAATAATTATGAATAAAAAAAATCACATAATATTATGCAATATTACTAAAAAAAGGTGTCTTTGCCTCATAGCTCAGTTGGTAGAGCACTCAAATGCTAATTGGAAGGTCTTGCATTCAAATCTTGATAGGTAAAAATGTTTCTCAAAAATTCTCCATATCAAACAACTACTATGTGATTTATTCTTCTTTGGTTATATAGATAGTATAGCATTTTACATCTAAAGGATGCTGATTTGGCTTGACTTTGAATCTTATATCATTAGGTGTAGAGTGAGATGTATGTTTTATGAAAGCTGATTTTACAAATCTTAACATTTTTACAAATGACTAAGCCAATGATGGTGTTATCAACAAGTCATGTTTTTTTTTTAATAATAAGGCATTTATTAAATGCGTTTGAGTATTTAAATTTTAAAATGTGAAAGTACTTTAAAATTCTCAATAGTATAATGTACAATCTGTATATAATAATATAGTATAATGATTTATACTAATTTAAATGGGTGAAAAATAAGCATAAATCATAATATTATATAACAATATAGCATAAAGATTTATACATATTTTTTACCCATTTAAATTTATTTTATATATACATTAGATCCTCAAACCTAAATACTAAACTAGATAACATAGGCATGTAATTATTCAGTGCAAGCAATGGTATGGTACTTAATACATAACAATAGACCTTCAAAATCACCAAATTTCCCGAGTGTGGAAAAATATAGTATCTTTCCACCACGTACTGCAGTTCACATTGTACCTGGTCTTGTTTTTAGGTCTACTTAGTATGCAACTGATAAACTCAACTAAAAACTGTCCAATCACAAGCCGGGAACTACTTACTGTCCATGCATGACCAGATCTTATCTGGGGATTTCCCACCTTGATGATGTCGCGTGTGAATAATCATTCTCAGTGTAGGTGTATGCTTAATTTGATTAAATTTTAAATGTCTTAAATAATGTACAATAATAAAAACATAAATAATGATAATTCAGATCTTTTTATAGACTTTTTTATAGGCCAAAAAAAACCAATTTTTTTTGGCCTTATAACGCAAGCTAATTCAGACTAGTCCCAGTGGTGGCGCCAGCAGGGGCAGGGGACATTTTCCCCTCAGTTCGACAGGCTTGGACCCTGTCGTCCGACGAACGAAAAGGTCAACGGACCAAAAATTATCATTTGCCTATCCAAATAACGTTATTTTAATTGCCAATCCCTAATATTATGGTCTAAAAGCAAATTTAGGACCAAATTAAGCCATAAAAACTCCCCACCTTGAACACTAGTAACAGATTTTTTTAATTCCAGGCCGCCAACCGAGGCTTCGGCAAATTTCTGGTGCCACCGCTGACTAGTTCTTGTTCTAGCTTTAAAATTACCATCATAGGGTAGGTTTACAATTTCTATATGATATATTTTTTAAATTCTCAATTCAATTTACCTTGTAGTCCACAAGGATATGTAAAATGGATGTTCTACTGTACATGTCTACTTCATGAACACTTCCCAGGATAAACCACACCTCTTTGATATAGCAAATAATATTATAGTACAAGATAGTATAATACATACTCCAAGTATCGAAATGCACGCCATCGTGTCGGGATTCAACATTTCGACATTAATTATGTCATCATCAGGATGATGATTCCTGATGATGACATAATTAATGTCGAAATATTGAATCCCGACACGATGGCGTGCATTTCGATACTTGGTGTATGTATTATACTATCTTATCTGAGATTAATCAGTGGACCTTTCGGTTATTATAGTACAGTACTTTAAATATCACATGTCTACACCAACCTCATATTATTCCCATTACTTTCGTTTACTAACAATAGGGGGCTGACTAGATTCATGAATCACATCTAACGAGACTTGTTTGTTCCAATTACCAAGATAAGCACAGATAAAGTTTTAGAAATCTAAAGTACTTTGATCAATTTTATCTGATAATACCTCATTTGCTTTGTGATTATGATATATTTGATCACTTTCATAAGTAAGAGTGGCCCCAATGTAGTTACTATATTTAAGAGGTACTGTGTTTCCATAAATATGTCAAGGTCACACATGTCAGCTTGGTGTAGAATGAAGCTACATTTTAGCCAAACTCACAGAAAAATTTAGGATGCTGCATTATCAAGAAAGGTTAATGTGGGTTCAATGCAATCATGACATGGGACATCAGGTATAAATACCAGTGGTCTTGCCAGCTATACTTAAGCGTGAAAATGAAATGACCACCACGTTTAGGCAAAAATAACAGACTGCATCATGCTTAAAATATTAGTGCCACGCTAAAAAAAATAGTACAGTAAACTTATTCAAGACGTTACCAAGATAACTGAAGTGTGGCACTGTAGGCAGTTCCACAATGTTTCCATGGCTCTATATACTTCAATCTCATACTGTAGAAGCAGAGAGTTGTTCATAGTCTACTACAACTTCCTGGTGCAAGGCACGCAAACCAACCGCAGGAAACATATTCTCTTTGTACATCGCCTGTGTAACCAAATGTAGGGAGGTCCCTGGTCAATGCTAAAAAATAGTCGGCTGGGTGGGAAGTCAATCAGTACCATGCATAGGTGAGATTATCGTAATATTCAGTGATTTTAACGAATCAATGAACAAATATAAAAAATATACATATAAAAAATCCAATTTTGTAGTGATTTCGGATGCCTAAGTAAATGAAATGAAATGAAACATTTATACTTATACCACCCTTTTAATTTTGATGGCAACATTTTTTGAAATTTCACCACTCCTAAAAAAATCCTGGTGAGAGGACTGTTAATACAGTAGCTAATCACAGGATAGAAAGCTCTTTTTTTCAACAAGCATAACTTAAATCTTGATAATCAGTAGGCCAAAGACTAGAGAGTACAGTAGTTTGAAAATGTTGGTACTTTGGATTCAAAAGTGAGTAATCCAAACACAAGGCTACTGTGCAGCATACATCTGACACATTGTTTATGCAAACATATCTAACATGCATGTACAAAATAAGCCCAACAAATATAAATAACTGACACTATCTTCAAATATCTAACTTTATAACCAACACAGCCTTTACTGTAAGTTTGATTCATAAGGCCAAAGACTAGAGAATACAGTAGTTTGAACACTTTGGTACTTTGGATTCAAAAGTGAGTAATCCAAACACAAAGCTACTGTGCAGCATACATCTGACACATTGTTTATGCAAACATATCTAACATGCATGTACAAAATAAGCCCAACAAATATAAATAACTGACACTATCTTCAAATATCTAACTTTATAACCAACACAGCCTGTAAATTTTCGATTCACAAGGTAGTCTAAATCGGCAAAAAAAATCTTTCTAAACATTTGAATTGTATTTAATTTTAATCATAATTGTCCTAAAATACATCATAGAAGATTCATTTGTACTTAAAACATATTTTAATTTTATTTTATTTATTTATTCAACCATATAAATACTAAAAAAAAGCACAAATACAACAAGATACAACAGGACAATGGTCAGGGACAGCTAAAGCAAATCAATTACTGTAACTCAAAAGAGTTAGCTGACTCTTAAGAGATGAAAAAAGTTAACATACATATCAAAAAGGTTTTTCCTATGGAGAATGGTCTTATTAATTAGAGAATAAATCTGATCACCTTATACTTTTCTATAATTATGATATAATTCATAATTCATAATTTTATTTCACTCAAAATGGAATGAGTCTGGTAGGCAAAAAAGGGAACATGTCCCTTACAAGATGCTTACAAGAGAAACAATGATAAAGACATAATAATAATAATAAAAATAATAATAATAATAATAATATTAAAAATAATAATAATAATAATAATAATAATAATAATAATAATAATAATAATAATATTTACACTAGGACAATGAACTCATTTGGGTATGTGTGATAATCTAAGGTATCGCAAGTCTCAGAAGGTCACCAGGTGTGGAAAGAAATAATTATCCCTGCCAACTGCCAACCATAGCACCTCCCCTGCACTACCAAGTAGCGATTCTTACTTAATATGGAATTGTGTATTTTAAAACTATTTTTTTGACTCTGGTAGCCTTGACTTTATTTTGTATTCATAGACAGTTTCATTAAATTTCCACCCTCCCTCTGTGCATGTTCTGAGATATAATGTAATTCATTTTATGGTCATCCCTCCCTCTGAGACACAATGTGATTGGGTTGTTGCAAAGTAATATGTTATCTAAATAAAAGTGGCAACACAACATTCTTGTCGAGGCATTCAAATTTTTGAGACACAATTGTAATTGTTTATCGAAATATAATTGGTTATCCAAATAAAAAAAGGCAACACTACATTCTTGGCAAGACATATTTCCAGGGTCCCAAGTGAAAAAAAAAAACACTTCTCAACACAATTAAGTCTATTTTTGCACATGGTGATACACACAAGCCGACTTCAGGTAGAATATTGATAACACAGTAGTAAAAATGCGCAAACATGAATTTGCGGGAGATGTTTGTTTTCAGGAGGTCTTTGCCTGCTTGTTGGAGTGTGAGAGAGAAACCTCGCTGCTTTCCGGGGGTACAGAAGCACAAAAATATATTAAGCTTCTAACTCACAGTAAAAAGAAAGAATTTTAGTTAAATTATACAAACACACTTTACTAGAATGATAATCAAATGAAGAGAGGTAGAGGTATACCATGACACCAATGAATAAACAACATGAGAAAATTGGATTAATATCAACAATCTATATGACAGGCAAGCTCCATGTTCAAAAAAAATAAATAAAAATTATGTATAAAATCTACCTCCTGGTTAGAAAGCAGCAATGTAGATACAAGGGTAAGGCAAGACTTCTTTTATACCTTGCTTCGAGAACTGATTTTGTCAGAGAAGGGCAGAAAAAAAATTGTTTCCTATATAGTAAATAGTTTTGCCAAAAACAACCAGACGGAGGTGAAAATAAAAATAAAGTTATTGTTGAATGTAAACAGTGTAGTAATGAGATGATTAAATGCATGCTTTAAATTTATATATTATTGGGAAGAATATACATTTATTATTTTTTAAGATTTCAAGAAAGCAGCGGGCATAATAAAAATAAATAAAATGTTTTATTTTTTTCTGAAATTTTCATTTTTTCGTGGCAGTGGGTTCACTAATTGGCTAATAATAAAATTTTATTTTTATTCAAAATCATTATTACTGGCAGGCAGTGGGTTCGCTGAACAAGGTATAAACAAAGTTTCGCCTAATCGAGGACACAAAAACAATGGTTAGTAAATAAACTCATGCAGGAAAATGTTAGCACAGAAATCATCACCACTATAATAAAAGGGAGGAAGGAAATTTATTACCCAACATGACATAACACTCAACTTTAGTCAAGTATACTGTAAGTTGGCTATGGTTGAAAGAAGGGAATTTCCCATTTTATCTTAAGTGTATTTTCATGTGGTTTGCGGTAGATGATGATGACATTTGGTAAAGTAATTTTTCTCTTATAAATTTCTGAATTCCACTCAATTTTTGTCAAATATACTAAACCACAATTCAAAGAAGGGACCTTCCCTGTAGTTTTATTATGTTGATTTTTATGTGGTTTAAAGTAGATGGATGATGAAATTCCAAATGTAACTTTTCTCCTATAGTATAAATTTCTGAATCACCCTCAACCAGTCCTGTACTGATGGCAGTTCCCTAAATATCCTTAAAGTAATATTATAAAGCATGAAAAAATACCCATAATACTTATTTACGACTGCCAGCCATATTAAATGTTGAAACAAAATTTCTCATCAAATTAAATTAAATTAAATCAACTGTTTAGTACCTGATAGGAGGGAAAGATTGGGTGCTGTACAATGCTGTAGGCTTGAGTGATTTCAGGTCAAGTGCATGGCAGGGCAGCTTCACAAAATTCTTTGCAAAATATTAAAGGATTAATAAAGTATTTTCAGTATATTTGTTAGCAATATGTAGAAATTGTGTCATTCATGCTAGAGGTAACACAGAAACCTATGATCAGTACTTTACATGGATCAGATCAATTGGCTATGAAGGGATTTGTCAAACAAAATAGGGAGGGGTACAATTTTAGTCCATTGTGGAATGTTATGCCATGCATCAGTTAAGAAATACAAAAAAAATCTCCCAAGCAGCATTAATCACTAAATTTCTACTGCAGTCGAAAATGGGAATTCTCGGTTTGAGGTCAATTTCGACTACAGTCAAAGACGGTATCTAGAGGGTTAAGAAATACAAACAAAATCTCCAAGCAGCATTAATCACAATAAATATCATATTCATGAATATCTACAATACAATACAAATCTTCCTTCATTCTGGAAACCTCTTTCAATACAAGGTACTGGTCTCGCAAGAGGTCCAGATTTGGTACAGTAACAAAATGTAAATTAACAAAAATATAAACAAAAAGAAGATTAAGTAAACAAAGAATCAAGGCACAAAGAAAATAAATTATAAGGGGTTTTGAAAATCAACTTGATCAAAAGATTGGTAATCTCTGCGAATAGTAGGGACTTTTCGATTGAGTGAACGACGAGCAGGTTCACGTCGACTGCAGGCAACCGTCAACATATTCACTGCTCATGGTGATACACCGCTGAAATCAGTTTCGATTTCAGTCGACGAGGAGTCAACATGAGGACTTTTTGAGCAAGGATCATGCCTTACCATCATGGTGAATCTTCAGTCCGAGGAGCGATCCTCTTCAGATATTTCAGCAATGTGCTTGACGATGAAAAGTTTGTGCTTTTGTAGCCTACAATGCTAATCGACCTGTAAACTGTAAACTTGTTCGATGTCAGAGATGAAATTTCTTGAAAATTGCATAGAATTAGGCCTCTCCTTATGCCTAGTAAGATCCTTTCAGCGGGTACGTTATCGCCCATTTTGAAAAAATGACGTCATAAGTCAACAGGGCGAGTAGATTTGGGTCGACGGTGAAAACCGGGGTGAATGCGTTCTCAAATCTGGTGGTGAGTGAGGGGTTGACGATCGCACATGCACAGTGCTTGAAAATGACATCATCTCAAGACGTCGACTATGTTGACGTGAAAATTGAAAAGTGCCTATTTGCTGGGAGGTCACTCCACAGCATTGATCCTCAGTATCAAAATGTTCTCTTTCCTTGAAAATTGTTCCATGTCAAGTTGGAATTATTACGGTAAGGTATTAATAGATTGGCTTCTAGTATTATTTTTGATGGAGTGTGTCCATGAATTGAAATTGATTGATCAAATAGGATGGGTTATTATTACAGTAGGTGGGGATTTCATTTAGATCTGACCAATACCGGTAGACCTGTATGCATAGGCTTCAGTAGCTAAATTGCAGACAAGTGTTCATGGGACACGGAAATGTTGTTTAAGGAGCATCACCTTGAATAAACGTACTTTTTCTTGAGGTAGGAGATCCAATTAGAATTAATTTTCTGAATACATTCATGTTTGTCTGAATACATTTATGCTTTCAGAAGTTATAACAATAAGGAATCAATGATTCAAACATGACACACGAAAAACCTGAAAGTGCAGTAAATCGCTGTCGAATTGGAGCCCTTTCATAAAAACATAATAAATATATGTATGTACTGAAAGTTGAGATGTAATATAAAGTTATAAATATACCATCTATGTTAAGGAAATAAATGTGGATAATAAAATATTAGAATTTCTTATGATATATCTTTAAGTAAGTTCTTAAATTGGAACGAGGAAATATATTCCTGACAAATTTATAAAACTGCCAAGTATGTGTAATTGAATATGAGCTGGCATCCAAGTGAATGCAAACAAAAACACTTGTCTGGCAGGCCAAAACTAAATAAAATGTTTTTCGTCTTTATTATTCCTTCGCATGCTTCAATATAACTTGTAGTTGGCATGGCCTACCTAAAGACACCCTATTTCTTGTGGCAGTCCAGCCAAGATGCTAATAGAAGAATAATATTATTTTTACATACTTTCTTCATAGATCTTATGTTTGAATAGCAGCCAATTATGGACTAATATAGTAAAAAAAAACCTGTAAAACATTGAGAAATAAATTGTTTTGTCTGTTTCTTTGAAAGCCAACAACTTTCATTTTACCTATTTATAATGTATTAAATTTGATGGTTTAATGGCTGCTTTTCAATTCCAGTATCCAGGGTTGAAATCCTACGAGACTAGGATTTCTTTTGTAAACAGTTTGATATATTTATTAGAGTATATTGAACTTTGGAGGGAAAACTCTGAATGTCTTGCAGTTATGTAGGAAAATTGAAATCCAATTATGTTATATGTACACGAATATTCATGTACGTAAAAATTATTATTATTATTATTTTGTATGCAAAATATAGATTTTTTGTTATAGAGAGATTAATAAAGTACATTGCATTATAGATATTTTTTGCATCCTGATTTATTGGAGTTATTGCACTTTCTATGCAGCAAGACCTGTATATTCTATAATATTTCCAGCTGTCAAACTTAATATGAAAGACGGAATGAAGTTGCATATGTCGGCTAAATGGAAAAAAATGTTTATATGACATATATAGACATGGGTAGGACATATTAGTCTTAGAGACAGACAACAGATGGAAGATTGCTTTATTTAATTGTAATGTAAGAAAAAATAAATTCAGGAAGAGAGAAAGAAAATGCGAAGACGAACAACATCCCTATTGCGGTCGCATGAACTGGCACAAAGCAAGACACGGAGACTTGTCCTACTGTTTTCTGAAGAGTGTACCGCGTTCTTTAATGTGCACATAGGCCATACTGTATTACACATGGGACCAATGGGTTAAATGTGTCATCCGAAATAGGAGCGGTATCGTAACTTATTTTAGTTCTCGAGCTAAGCCACTAGGAGAGCAACGAATGGAATTGAACCAGTGACCGTCGAATTGAAAAAAATCTCCACGGTTCAGCGCACACACACACAGTGGCTACGACCATTTTGGCCTACTAAGCTAAGCTACTCTCTTAATACCTGCACACGAAAGGTGTACTACATACTTTAACATACACATGGGCCACATTAAGCACAGGACTAACAGTTTAAACATCTCATCTGAAAGACGGTGCACTGCTACAGGTCATAGCACATCGAAGGCAGCAATAAAATTGGATCAGAAAGATCTGAAAGTATTTCCACGGTTCAGCGCACACAGTGGCTACCACTAGTTTAGCCAACTGAGCTAATCTGCTCTTTTTTTTCACTTGCTAAAATTATTTTTGTTACTGAATTCATTTGCATTCCACTATGCAAAACTTTCATATGATTCTAGTTTTGAATTTAAAGAAGCTTTTGTTCAGTTATTAGATCTATAGTCAATCACGCGCATGTGTCTAAGACTAATGATAGCAAGCAACATACAAGGGTGTGGTTTCACCAAAACACAATTAAATACATATTTAAAAATATATAATAAATTTTTAAAAATTCAGAGAAAATATGAATTTAAAAAAATCATTGAGGATCAAATTGGTTCCGGATATGTTGTGATCATAGTGAAATCCTCTTAAAAACAATCGATAACTTGTCACAAGATCATTTGAATTCTATTGTCAATGCAAAAATGAACTGTGCTATAGTAAGATCCGACTTCTGATGAATCAATCAAATTGGTATTCAAAAGAGGTTTTTGGCTGTTGCGTGAATTACAACAGCTGTCAAATGGCAGTATAGCTAACATTAAATATCATATTTGAATAGGTGTTTGGGTAAACATTCAGATTTGACATACTGTAACTTGACGTTATCTGCAACTACATCTGCAAACAACCAATTCAAAATAGGTCTTAAACCACTCACCTGTGTTGATAGATAAGGGGTAAGCCTGCTTTGACAAGAGGAAGAATCTGGAAAATTTTGTCCATATCGCATGCCCTGAAATAAGTATAAGGATGACAGAAAATATTACAAAAAATGCAAACCAAAGCTTAACATTATAATATGGTACATATAGATACACTGCCGTAAATAATAACATTAAAACAGTGGCTATTAGAATGTGCACTATTTATACAAATAGTATTAATGTCGCTCCAGAAATTGAGAAGTTTTACTGATTTTTAGTACAAAAATCATAAAATTAACCTCCAAACTCCTTCCCCCTACCCCTTCTCCACTAACCCCTAAATAAGTAAAAAACTAGATGTTTTCAATGATTTTTAAAAATTGATATTAGTTGCTCTTTGGGTAAGCAAAATTTTGTAATTCTGTGCCGAATCTTTTTTGTAAGTTGACTTTTCAACGCAAAGGTTTCTGGGGAAAAAACCCATAATAATCTATACAGACTAGGCTGCTGTAAGCAACTATTACAGACACCTTAGAACATAACTTAAAATGTCAGAATGCAATGGATGAGACAAAACTAACAAATATTGAAGTTAAGGGATATCCTTCACCCATTCAAACTCCCATCTCTTGAAGTTTTAGTTGTATGGGTTGGAAAGTATGCTTAGAAAAGCAACATTCCTAAAGAAGCTATGTATTTTCCGAGCTCTGCTCACCGAGTCTGTTTATAAAGGTCACGCGACTTTGGTTGCTGATTGTGTCTATTGAATCTGTCTGTAATGCAGTAATAGATATGGATCAAGCGTAGTGTATTGCTATTAATATTCAGGTCTGAACATAAGTAAGACAAGACTTTTTATAACTTGCTTAGCAAATAATTTATTTCTCACAACAGCGGGTCGGCCAAACATAAAGTTTTATTTATTATATATTGAAATCACAATTATCAGGTGGCAGATTTACAATACAAGGTATAATAGAAGTTTTGGCTAAGATAGATACAATTTTCAATGAAATTATCAAAGATATAGATGAGCATCAATGATCAGTGGTTTGTATATTTGACAGATGTGATACACTGAAAAATCAAATATCTATGCTTTTTGCTTGTACTTGTTAGCATTACAACAGGCTATAAGATATGCTAAACTCATAAGAGAGTTTCACAAAAATGTTTACTCACAATATGTATTTAATAGTAATGTTAACACGTTCGCTGCCAGCGACGAGTATGCTCCTCCCACAGGATGTTGCTGATGGCACTAGTGAGGACTATATTTGTCAAAACCAGGGTAACATTCTAGCATTTATTAGTCATTATTATACATTGTAGAACCATAGACTTATACCCCATTCAGACTAGCATCGCATTGCGATCGGTTGTAGCAATTGCGACACCCAATCACAAAGTAAAATCGTGTATGAAAGCTCACCAATAATAGTCGATATGTAATCGATATCGCAATTGTTACCCGTTGCGATTGGGTGCTACAATCTTTATTACTCCCGATTACCATGGAATTTGATCGCAACGAATCACAACGAATTCCACAGGCACTGTTTGGCTGAGGTCAGTCAACATAGGCCTAGCCACCGGAGGCCTAGGCCCTAGAATGTAAAGTTTGTTTGTGTTGGTCTGAATGCGTTCGTTGATTGCGATCGGGAGTAATCAGTTTTGGATTACCACCGATTACATCGCAACCGATCGCAACAGAGTGTAGTCTGAATAGGGTATTAGCGGTTGATAACTTGGGGAAGATACAGTACATCAAATACGTATGTATGCTTGTTGTGTTATGTTGCCGGCAGTACAAAAGATAGTATGAGTGGGAGCATCCTCTGAACATATACCAACCCATGCAATAAGTAGACGAAAAAACTCACACTTGGCAGAGGCAATAGAAATTACTGTCCCATTGCCAGCGACGAGTTTACTCCTCTTCTAATATTTTTCTGCCAATTTATTAGACACACCATCTTGATGATATGTGAACATTTCAAGAAAGTATGTTTGTACTTATATACTTATTTTGGCACATGGAACAAAACCTAAAAAAGGTCTGGCAGTCCACGTGTTAAACTTCATAAAAAATGTGTTGTACTGTACAGTACCTGAAGGTTGAATGATCTAAGATTAAGAAAACTACACTGTATAGGTGATATTCATACCTGCTCGCACATATATATAAGCATATTGTCTATATCGAGGCCGAAATATCCCGCTGTTGTCAGTCAAATAATACCCCAGAAACAACATCTAGTTAACACAACCAGCCAATTAAAGTTGACAGAATATTATCGAAATTAAACAAAAATTGTGTTTAATTTGAAGGGAAAAGATAAACTGTTGTACGATCGCTATCACGCCACTGTATTTGTTCACAACATAACACACGATTTCCGTGGAGTAAAATCCTGTAGCGTCACCTGAGAAACATCACTAATCTGACCATGTGTTCCACCTTTCGTTCACCTTCCAAGTACGAGAGTTCGTGCTAATGCCACACGATAAACGTAAGCTGGTCTGCCGATTTCGCACTAGGTGTAACTTTAATACAGAAATGTAGATTTTAGCCCAGATGTTAGAAATTAAAGCAGATTAAATAGGTCCTTCATTCTTACTCCTACCTGATTGTACCATGTACTGTGATTTTCAATTGACGTTTAAGTAGTCAGTTTTTTTAAATAAAAATGTTCATCAAAGGTCACTGGACAAATTCTGCACATACTAGTGTAATAGTAATAACTAAATAGCCAAGGCCATGGAAAGAAAAAGCAAACAATTAACATGAATTATGGGTATACATTCTGTGGCTCCAGCTGTTTTGTAGAGTGAATTATTATTATTATGGTTATTATTAATTATTTCTATTATTATTATTATTATTATTAATATTTTTATTATTATTATTATTATTATTACGTACTACTGATTACAGACAAATATCATAAGAAATGAAGCCTTTGATAGCAGATGTTTTGTTCTCAAAGGCATAAGACTGCTCTACGAGTGGTCTATAAGGTATGGTAGGTAAAGATAGTCCCATATTTATTAATGAATGTAGGGCAAAAATAAATATGTAATTCCATAGTAATAATATTGCATTTATATAGTGCAATAAGATATCATAATAATACATAAAAAATTATTACAGATGAGTATCATCTGAAATTAATTCTTCAAAAAACTGCATCATTAAATTTACCCTAATTATTTGATCAAAATTTAATATAAATTCTTTTTAGAATTCTGACAGTCGCTAACTCAATACAATATCAGTTGTTGACATACATTAAGGTCTAGCGTTTGGCATGTCAATATTCAACCATATGGTTCGTATTGCCAATGTCAGCAGTTTTTCGTTGGACTATCTATATTTCTGATTGATAGATGGGGATTACCCACCATTCACAGCGCAATGATAATAGGATCCAAAGAATAATTTTCTGTAACATATGGATCATAAAACGCTTCCCGTTATATTGTGGGAAACCCAAACATCTGGTAACAGAGTCGATTAAACACACAAGAATAACATTAAACTGGAATGAACAAAACAAAAATTTTAATAGATACAAGTGAAATAAAGTGATCAAACAATTTTTAACCAGTGGGTATTTAGCCTACCGGTATTCTTTTACTATTTTTTTTTGTGATGATTATTGTGGCGCATTATATCAGCTCTAACCTATTCCAATTTTTTGCAGACAATTAAATTGCCTGGTAAACAATTTAGAATTTCTGTAGAGAAATGTCAGTAAACCAGTGAAAAGGAAATTAAAATGTTTTAAGTTTATTAAATTTATTATCATTTTAAATGAGAAAAAAAATCACCTTTTTCACTCGTACTTCACCAGACAACATATAAGTAACTAAAGAAACAATAATAAAATGATATGATAATTAAACTCAAAAATTTAAATACATATTTCTACAAATCAACACTTACCATTTATATATTATTATACAACACATGTTCTTCAAGATTACAGGAATGCAAATTAGGCTATTTAACAGTATAACAACATTCTTCCTAAAACTTTAGATAATTGGCAAGTTCTTAATGACCCTTGCATAGTTACATTTAAAGAAACGTGTAAAATGTAGTCAACAATGCTTTGTGTACTCGCCTCTCTTTCAAAAATGTCGGAGACAGCCTGCTGTATAGGAAAGATTGCATACTCAATCTAACTGTATAAAAAATAGCTCATTTCTAATCTAGATTATCGAAATATTAAGATTTGGCTTCATTATCGTTATTTGTCTACTTATGTTAGTTTCCCTTAAAGACATGGTCAATTAGTATCTTATTCAATTCAAATAAATTCATTTTTTGAAATGATTTATTCACTTTAAGTTAAGATACTATATGATTATTGAGCTAAATTTTTCCTTTTCATTATTTTCCCTGTCTGGATTTTTTTGGCAAAACTATCTGCTAAATAAGAAAACAAAATTGTATTTTTTATTTATTTCCCCACTCCTCTGAAGTTTGAAACAAGGTATGAAAAAGTCTTGTCTAATTCATGTAAATATACTGTAAAAATAAAGCAATTTAAATTATGGAATTGAATTTTTTAATTTTAGCTCATGACAGACAGTATATTTAAAATTAAATTAAATGTTTTCCCAACAAAGTCAGGATATCAAAAATTAAAAATGATACCTGTCCACAAAAGAGGGCAGCAAACACATTTTTGGTCACAACAGGAAGAAACATGTGGTTTGAGACTTATAAGTGTCTTGTATTTAAGCCAAATTTCCCTGGTCTGCACCACATGCTCAAGTTTCCCCCAACCCACAGGTACCCTGGGTGACCAGGAGTGTTGCAAAAAGGGGTACAGTCAGTGTACATGGTGGGGTGATGTCACAATTTACTGTGACCTAGAAACCTATCCTATATCACAGGAAATCATTTTCATAATTTTTGAGAATTTTACTTCAAGGTGAGGTGGGAATCCAACTGAAGGACCTGTTGTCAGCCCAGTTTGATAGGCTTTACACCTTAACCAGGATGCAAGATGTGAAAGTTTATGCGAAATTGGACTGGACCATACCTTGCTTCCATTGCATTGGACCTAACAAGCCTGTTTGCACAAGGGGGTGCCTCTATTTGACTGGCATGGCAAGGGACACGATATATAATATTAGATAAGATAGGCATGTTATGATGTCTGACGTCACTCACTATTACTTGTGTCAATGAACCAAAACCAAGCATGTTTACATTGTACAAAGTTCATTAAAAATGCCTTTTGATTGGCTGAGACTTTTTTAAGGTCAGTCAGGTCACTCAAGAGGTAGAAGTTGTTTACCATTTTAAAAATTTCTGATATATTTCAATATTTTCAGCTTCTCTACAAATTACAATAAAATAAATTGTATTTTTAAGAGAATTGCGATTATTAATGTTCAATTTGCTACCATCTGGAGTTAGTTTATGTATCGAAGAGTTTATAAAGTTCAAATATGCTTTCAGCTAATGATAATACATTCGCTCAGATACTTCAAATGTTTAGAATAAATAACCGCAACCAGTTGCTTGATTTTTTCATAAGTTTTTTGTTACTGAGAATCGGTAGTTTTTTTGTGTTATTCTTTTTGGTTGTATTTAATTGGTTTATGCCTAGATATTGGATTGGGCATGAGCTAATTACCCAGGCTCCATGAATTGGACTTGATCCCCCCCAGCTCCACTACCATGAGTGACCAATTAACACCTCAATTTGTGTGAATTAAATCTTATTTAGATAGGATTACGACCACTACCAGTAACATCCACGTTGTAAAAATAAATTTTAAAATTATAAAGCTTGTGTACCGAGCAGAAGTTACACAACAGTTTCATTCAGCCTCACTTAGGCAAAGACTAGGCCATGGCCTGGGCTATTTGTGTCATTAGCCAAGTTCAGCCAAAAGTATTTTTGTCAACAAAGGCCTTAAGAAAATATTCATATAAAATGCTTTTTGATTGGTTGAGACGCTTTCATCAGGTCAATCAGGTCACTCGGGTGTCGAAGTAGTACACCATTTTGATTTTTTCCGAAATCGGTCAACTTTTATCGAAGTTATCAACTTTTGAAAATTTCATTAAAATTCGTCATTCTTTCCAGAGAATTGCGAGTAATGAAGTTAAATTTTTTAATAACGACGATTAGTTTATATATCTAAGAGTTTATTTGCCAAATATGAATATAATACGAGGCGTAGCAATATTTTTTTTTGACACCGCAAAACTGACGATCAGCTGTTGATCGGCCATTGTGTACACGAGGTAAACCATATAACGATCTTAACGAAAGTGCTGCATATAAACAGCAATATTTTTCATGTAAATAAAATAAATATGAGTTCAAAAAGTTAACTAAATGATACTTAAAGTATTAAAATATACTTTTAGCTAATGATTATCTAAAAAAATAGTTAATATTTATAAGGATTGGATGTGGATATTAACCATAGGTTGATTTCGAGAGAATTGTGAGACGATGCTAGTTTTTGTTGCAAGAGGATGACGTCATGCGTAACGGCCAATGAAATTCGTCAATAGTCGGGGGGTGGGGGGTGAGGGATAGTTTTAATTCTATTTTCAGAATTGTGGGTCAAAGGTCATCTGAAAAATCTATAAATTTTTCTGGTCGTTATATATTAAGGCTACATGACCAATGTAATTTGCAGTAAAAATTTACAATCAAATGTACACTATTTTTTAGCATTTACAAGAACTAACAGAAATATATGGCAAAAAGTGACAGAAATATTATTGTTAACATGCAACTTGCTATTCACATGCTCATAAACTTCAAATGTTTATAAAACCGTAACCAGTGGCTCAAATAAAGTTTTTTTATGATAGTGAGAATAAGTAGTTTTTTGTGCTATTTTTTTTTTTTTATATTCAACTTTGTATTTATCATGTGGTACCTACCTAGGCCGCCTCCTCCTGAGCTAGGTAGGCCTAGGCCTGCCTGGAGTTGTTACTACTTCTACTACTAGGCCTAGCCAGTTAGGTATACATGACTTAGTAGACTAGCTAGGTGGGTAGTACTCAAAGTACCCTCCTTCTGTAGGCCTCAAGGCTAGGCCTAGGCAGGCTAGTAGTCTACAGTACAGAAGTAGGCTAGCCAAAAAAGTAGGAGGAGGGGCCCAAGCTAGTCATTATTACTCAATAATATAAAAATCTACAATTGTTAAAACGTTAAACCTACATAAGCCTACACAGCAATGCCAATGACCTAACGAAACGATGCATCCATAGAATTTGCATACTCACCATCTGTAGAAGAAAATTTTATTTAACAAAATAAATAACGAAAATTGTGTACTCTGTATTCATTCCTTTTTTTTTCCCGCAAAGTTCCACGTTGTTTGTTTGTTAGTAAAATGAGGTCAAAGGTAATTTATTTCATGATTGATGATGATGATGAAATCAAAATCCATGTTTTGAAATAGCGCCACCA
Organism: Anneissia japonica; assembly: GCF_011630105.1. Taxonomy (NCBI): domain Eukaryota; kingdom Metazoa; phylum Echinodermata; class Crinoidea; order Comatulida; family Comatulidae; genus Anneissia; species Anneissia japonica. Next base: position 797,042 of record NW_022714175.1, read on the forward strand.
TGTTTCGCGCGAAATGAACCACAAATCCGCGAGGAAATGACAGCAGCGCTAACAATTTAAAGGTAAGCTTTTGTAAACAATGTTTATATTTGACTTTTGGACCTCTTAAGCTAGTACAGGGAACTGTAGGCCGGATCCGTACGTGTACCTTAGATTAGGTCATCATGTGGTAACTAGGTAGAACAACAAACACCACAATAAGTAGGAAAATGTTAGAGAAGTGCCAGTCCTGGCTTAGGCCTAAGAAACACTAGGCCTAGGCACCCAGCAGTAGGTTAGTAGTACCACTAATGTAGGCCTAGGAGGTTCATGTGGTAGCCTAGCTACTGTTTTGAAGACCTAGGCCTAACTCTGTTCCAGTGTCTGTCTGCTGCTAGTGCTAGTTAGTTTAGTTAGTTTGACTGCTAGGCTTTTTCAGTTTCTTGGCTTTTTAATAAGTATTTACTAATTAACTTGTTAATTCCTTCCAAACGTTTTACCAATTTTTTTTTGCACATGAGTCTCTTGACTAGCACTTTAGACTCATTCCATGCATGGATCTTTTCCAAAATTTGTCCAAACATAGACAATATACCAAAGATGTGCCACATAAAATTTAGTTACAATCAAGAATGAGGTGTCGATGTGAGGACCAATTAAAGGAATTTAAAGGCAAACACCAGATATTTTAAAAACGGATCAATTTATCTGAATGAAACCTTCGGGAAAGCTTAACCAAGTTACAAGGAAGGTATTATTGTGTTTTGGTGATGAGATCTATTTTAGGGCAAATTTGAGGGTCATTAAAATTCTAACATCCCAAACCTAATTATCTCAATAAACCTAAATGGATCTATATAAACTGCGTAATAGTTTGACATGGTCCAACAAAGAAATTATTAAATTTTGGTGATGATCCGGAGTAGGGTGTGAATTTGAGGGTCATTTAAAGTGCTAAGGTCTCAGACCTAAATATCTCAATAAACCTATCAATGGATCTACGTTAAACTTTGCATACCGGTAATAATTTGCCATGGTCCAACAAAGAAATTAATAAATGTTAGTGACGATCCAGATTCAGGTGTGAATTTGAGGGACATTTAAATTGCTAATTTCCCAGACCTAAATATTTTGAAAAACGTATCGAGGGATCTAAATGGAACTTTCCAGAATAGTTTGTCATGAAATTTTTAAATTTTGTGATGATCCGAAGTACAGTACAGTAGGGTGTGGATTTTATGACCATTTAAAGAATATTATTAAACCAGCCAACTAACTATATAAACGCAATTTCCATTTTCTAACGTGTTTAAACCAGTTGGTTAAATGTAAAATTACCTTGAAATGCATGCACAATTTTCACTCTCAAGCACTGAATTACTATGAACTGAAAAAGCACTGACTTATGCAGGATACATATACTGTAGCGTGTAATGTTTAGGAGTCTCGATTTCATCACCCTCGCTGTTACCATCGCAGTTATAGTTTGAGTCGTGCAAATGTCCAGTTAGTTTCCATGGTTTTTGTTTTTTTTTTCTTTTTACTAATTTTTGGGGGCTATTTTTGCTTTAACAGAAATAGCTGTTGTCTTTGTTTTCATTTATTTTTATTCTTATATCCCATTTTCCTATGTTTTTGCACTGGGTTTTTCTGACCTGCACTTTGGTCACTTTCCATGTTTTTTGAACATAACATCATTCTACACATTTTAAATAATATTAGCAGTCATAGTTCGAGTCTCCAATTTTCCTTAGTATGATTTCATTTGTGTTTTTCCTGTTTTTTTGTGTGTGTGTTTTTTTTTTTTTTTTTTTTTTTTGTGTTTTTTTTTTTTTTTTTTTTTTTTAGTGTTTTATTTTAGCATCACTTCTCATTATGGCAATGAGGAAAAGTCCTATTTTACAGACATACAGTCTAGATTTATATACTGTATATCTGTTTTGTGTGTCGATGGCTTGTACTAGTTTATATAGACCCACTAGGAGGAACACAGCAACCAACAAAAATTGTTTAATGAAACTCAAAAAATAATTTTAATTGTTTTTATTGGAATATTTATTGAAAGCTAACATTAAGATGCCTGGGAAGCGCAAGTCGACTCCAAAGTGGATGTGTGATGAGAAACGCAAATGTCTCTCGTGGAACATGCTCGCAAGTGAGGATCGACCGGCACCTAGGCCTAGCGGTAGCAACTCACATGTGGAGAAAGATGCCAGCCACTTTAACGATCCATTCTCAGTTGCTAATATATCACAAGCTAATGTTCAAAGCACTCAAAGCCACCAAGAAGAAACACTCCATCCGCATGATTTAAGCTACCGCCAGTACAAAGCATTATGGGATGCCGCCGATTACAGTATAACGATACATGATAAGTCTCCATCAAGAAGCATATTCGAATTAGGAACATTCACACTTCAACTAAGTTCACACTTATCTGTATGCTGCCCTCTAGATGGTTCATCAGTTGAGTTACCAAGAACTCTTCCATCTCACAATATATTTTCTTTATTTGCTGTGACATTCAATAGAAAACGTGAATATCACATTATCTTTGATAACCAGTCTAACGATGAAAATGTCAACTGCAATGGCCCGTATGTGTGCTTTGATGCTCGATTTGAAACAGAATGCAAAGATGCGTATTTAGACGACTTGGAGGTTCTTTGTCGCATTTCAAAGGGAACGCACTTCAATGTGACAAAGGGCGTTTACTGCGCTGAGAAATCATCTTTAGACCTTACGGTTTGGATTACTGATTGTGCCTTGAAAACTCCAAAGTTTGGTGCCGAGTCGAACAAAGGTTTTCGATATCAGAAAAGTGTGCAGTCCGTGATGGAATGGCTACAGGGCATTCCTATTGAAGGTAAAATAAATTGTCAATAATTATATAACATTTTGATCATATTTCCATTTCTGCACACTTTTTTTTAAATCGTTTTTATTTAATTATTTGTGTGGTTTTGTATTTATCAACAATATTCAATAGTTTAAAATAAAAAAAATAAGAGAGGCAAGGAAATTTCTGAAAAAACAAATAATATTTCATGTTTTCATTGTGATTTATGCAAAGGCTTCACATGGAAAAGGGTGAAAAACCAGATTGATTGATGATAAATGATTATTCATTTACCAGGCATGTATTTATATCTAATGGTCATTTTGTTTAATGTTAAGTACATCAAAACTCTGGTATTTAGAACTATATAGGTACTGTCACAAGCCAGGTTCCCCGTGTTATTCCCCCTTTAAACGGATCACGTCTAAATGATCAAGTCACAAGGCAAACGTACGTATTAATGCAAACAATTATGAATCAGGACCAACTCCCCAAACAACATACATCAACCCACACGATCCAATGCTTAACTACAACAGGTCTGTTCTTTGTATGAAGCCACCGAAGTACTGTGTCCTTTCCCCAATCAGGCAGACAATATTTCCATTCGGTTTCAGAAATTCAAATTAAAATTACCAGAGGAGCCAATCTGTACTGACTCCTCAAAAATACATAAACTCGGCTTTCTTTAATAGCCCACTACTGTATCCGTCTAATTTCCAGCTATCGCTGTTCATAGGGCTATCGCCAATTAAATATATCCCCTGTTTCTAAAACCTGGAGCTAACGCTCGAATACTATATGGATTATATACTTTCCTTGTGCTATCGCACTCAAGACCCACTCTCATTGAGACTCTTCACGGATCTGCCCCTCCCTGAATTTCAGATTTCCCGGCAATCCGTATCATACGTTCATACGCAAATTAATAATTAATTGTCATACAAATTATCTACGTTACCCATCAAACCTAAACCCCCCCCACACAGAGATCAGTACACCCCTAAGGTTCACAATATCATTTCCTGTCAACACAGCATCTGTGTTTTCATGACAACAGTATTATAATAGAGTAAAAATCCGCCCTCTTGTGACAGGTACTATATGAGTCTTGCCATTCTAAAGCCAGCATACTGTACTCTCGCTAATTATTAAACTGAGTAATTAGCATAAGAATATTGCAGTATTGTATACTTTAGTACAGAAAAGCCATAATACTTTCACTCATAACTTTGGAAATAGTAAGTCAATTCCAGTAAATAACCCATCATCTTAAAGCTTACAATGTGGGAGAATAAGAATGTATTAAATAGAGTAAATTTTCATTTTTTTGGGAATTGATGATAACATTATTATTATTATTGTTATTATTATCTTGCAGATATAGGATTTGTAAAACGACAGAGACAGGACTTTGACCAGGTTTTTAGTTTTGTACGGCAATTCCACAAGGAGGAAGAAAAACAAAGACTACCATTAATGGAGGGTCTTCAACACAAGAACCTTGTTCCCAGGCTGAGAGAATACCAGAAAGAAGCGATTCAATGGATGATTGGAAAAGAGAAACTAATAAATGAAAATACCAAACAAAATAGTAGGTCAATATTTGAAGATTCTGTTTGTTAATACTTTAAGCAAATTTTGTTCTGGATGATACATGTACGCAATAATCTGTAAATATTTTGTGTTTAATTAAACAAAAGAAATATATTGCTTGGTTATAAATATGAAATCAATGATATTCATTCATATTGTGATAATTTCATTTGGTTGATTCCTCACGTTGTTCTATTCCAAATCATCTTGCATGGATTTTAATTTATGATTTAATATGATCATTTCATAAGTCAAGATATTTTATATGTTATTTATCCTTTTTCCAGGACTACATTGCTTATGGAAAAAATTGAATTCCCAAGGCACTCCACTCTATTACAATGCTGTCAGTGGGATGTGAGTTATCAGATTTTTTTTCCATTTGTAGATTTTCCAACTATAGCTGTAGAGATTTTTCTTTTGATTACTCTCCATAAGCTATTCATATATGTTATGCTCTATTATGTACTTTTGAAAAATATGATATCTTAACACAAACTTGAAGACATGAAGTATTGAAAGTGTTTTTGTGTTTTTTTATGATAGTTTTACGCAGGTGAAGTTTCTACAACCAGAGCCATTCCCAGGTGGAATACTAGCAGATGAAATGGGGCTTGGTAAGACAGTAGAGGTCCTTGCATTGATATTGAACCACAAAAGATCCCACCAGAATCCAACAATATCTGATCCAACACAAAATGAACCTGTTGAGTCTTGTACTGGAAACAGTCTCAATGATGCAAATAAAGATTTGTCACAGATTGGTATTAAGAATCTGGATGCAGAGCCTGATGAAACAAACAAAAGTAACTCGGAAACAAATCTAAGTGATTCTGGAAATATGTTAAGTGATGGAGATTCAAAAACAGGATGTGAAATCAACACGACTGTAGATACCTGTCTATTAACTGCAGTACCCGAGAGTGGTGTAGACTTAATCATGAATGGACCTCATTTTGAGAGTGAACCTGGCAACCCAGTCTGTGGTGTTGAACCTCAGAAGTCCAGGACATTGCAATGTGCATGCGGTGTTAGACAGGATGTTTCTGATGAGGTTGTACAGTGCATTAGATGTAATATATGGCAGCACACCAAATGTGTTAACTTTGATACAAACATCCTGGACAAAGAAGACTACTACTGTCCTCATTGTTGGTCCTTGACGGTAAGCTCAAGGAGTATAGAATTCAAAGAGGTCTGCCTGCCCTGATTTTGTGTGCATTCAATTAAACATTAAAAAAAGTACTACTACGAAATAGGGGCACCCTATTTATGAATGCTTTTTACGTTTTTTTGAAGGATGCCCTCTAGTTTGTTTTAGTACTTTTTTTGAGATAGGATTGCGTTCCAACGGAACCCCTAGAGTCGGACCTCTTGCAGTTCTATATTCCTTGGTAAGATTTCTTTAGTATATATTCACATGTTTTGGCCAAATTGTCTCCCAGAATCCACACAACGAGGAGAACTTAACGTTCTTGAATGTGCAAAAGACTTTTAGTGACGTTATAATGTTCTGCATCCTACCATCATCTTGTAATCAAAAGCTTCCTAATTCAGAGTGAGCCTGCATTTTACTTCTCTAATGCTTGATAGGTTGAACATCCTAGATTCAAGATCCAGTGTGATTAGATATCTAGATGCATTTTCTTTGAGCAGTCTGAACTTTTGTTTATACTGTAGGATGCTGTTAAATCGTCTGCAACCTTGATTATCACACCAACCTCTATATGTCATCAGTGGGTCGATGAAATCAATCGGCATATCAACCTGTCAGCAATTAAGATGTTGGTGAGTTTTTAAGACGCAATAATAAAAGTATAATAGTCATCAAATTCCTTTAATCAGGCGGAAACCCATTTTTATAAATGAAATGATAAAATATTATTCAAAGTATTAATTTAACATTTTCTTTTTTTTATCCAAAGTTAATGGAATTTTGTCTATTTTATCTGATTAATCAGTAGAATCTCTAATATTAAGGGAAAAAAACTGATTTAAAAATAAACAGTATTTTTTAATAAACAGTAAACTATTTGTGCTGGACTAAATGTAGTGAAAAAGTCTGTATATAAGAGAAAACTTAATTCTTTTAAATTGTGTCTCAATGAAAGGTCATAACTTATACTAATTCAGTGTTTTAACTTAATGGTTATAGATTTTTCCAGATTTTATTACAGATATTAAGACATTATAAAGTATCAGAGATGATTAACAGTAATGTTTGCATCTTATGTTTTTTTCAGATATATAAGGGAGTGAAGAAAAATGACTATATTCAACCAAAGAATTGAATAATAATTCAATGTTTTAACTTAATGCTTATAGATTTGTCCAGATTTTATTACAGATATAAAAGACATTATAAAGTATCAGAGATGATTAATAGTAATGTTTGCATCTTATCTTTTTTTTCAGATATATAAGGGAGTGAAGAAAAATGGCTATATTCAACCAAAAGATTTAGCTTCATATGACATTGTAATTACAACGTATGATACGCTTAGCACGGAATTGAACTACGTGGACTTGCCGCATACTAACGGTAGTAACGTGATACTTATTACCCCTTATTTGTCTTACATTTTCTCTTTGTCCTGTAGTTGAAAATTCGACTGGCCGTCTGGGGACCCGTGGCAGGCATAGTAGCAGCCCCAGTACCGACAAGTTAAAGATATATTGTTCTTCATCTTGCCTAAATTTCATGAGAAAGTTATTCAAGGTGTCGATCAAACCCTAATTTATAGCTGGGCACCCCCTGCATCACACTACAGTGGTACGAGAAATTGAACTCCGCTCCCTCTCAGCACTAGACCATGCAACGCTATCTGTTGTCTGTGGTGGTCTGAGCTGATCGCCATTAAAAACGATCCGTTGCGCCCGTAGTGTTACGTTCTCCATAGAATGCAATGCAGTGAGTTCCGGCTTAAAATTGAAGCCTGGTTTGAACTGAAGTCATGAACTATGTTGAGCTATAAAAAAAAATGAAAATATTTATGTCCTATGTAACTTGAAATTGATATATTTAGAATATTAATTTTATTCTTTTTTTTCTGTTTAAGACAAAACTGGACGCAAGTTACGTCATGCTAAGCGGTACATGGCTACTCCTAGCCCTCTGCCTTGCGTAGAATGGTGGCGAGTGTGCCTTGATGAAGCCCAGATGATAGAGTCACCAACAGCTAAGGTAAGGTGATCTCTCTCTCTCTCTCTGCGCCAATCAGACCACTGTTATAACTGATCATGGGAAACAAAGTGAGCCCTCTAAGAATGATAAATGAATTAGTTGCCAGGTTAACTGGATTTTTTTTAAGTCCAAATTTTCCCAGTATTCTGGTTGCTTTTTCCAATTGAATTATCTTCATTTTGGTCATTTTATAATTAGGCCCTTAATTTCAGCTGGCTTTCGATTTCAGATACACCCTCTCTAAACAGTTAATAGATAATTAGATTTTTTCTTTAAAAACTTTTCCTGAAATGTTTTTTTTTTCTGTAGTCTGCTACAATGGCATTGCGCCTTAAAGCTGTTAACAGGTGGTGTGTCACAGGAACTCCTATACAGCGTAATATGGATGGTAAGTACAGAGTCAGAAAAAACATATGTTAACCTATCCCCAGCTTTGAACAACCACATGTCTATTATTATCCTCTTAACCTCAAAAGTAACTTGTGTCACTATAATGATAATCTAAAAATAGATGAGCCGTACTAGTCTGATATAATAGAAAAAAAAAACACTGGACATAAAGTAGTTCTTAAGTTTTATATTTAAAAAAACAGCTGTGCCATACATATGGGCAAATCACACAAATAATTGATAGTGTTTACCGAGCCTTAAACTTATAATTAATTAAATTATAGTAGAGAACTCAACTAAGAAGAAAACTAAACCAAGAAATAACTGATGATAACTAAAAATAATCCCCTCTAATAAACCCCTTCATTCCAAGAAAAACAAATCAAACAGAATAATATGCCAACCATTTCACCAACATGCCAAAAATATTGTTGTATTATTAATTTCTCATGTGCTAATAATGAGACCGTCTATCTTATTAACCTAACCAAACTGTGGTTTTGTCAACTTATCCATGTAGCAATGCTTTCTCCTCCTGATTATTCCTTTGCAGATCTTTATGGTCTTTTCTTGTTCATTGGCATTGAGCCCTACTGGGTGAAATACTGGTGGGATCAGCTTCTTTGCCGACCGTTCTATTGTGGGAAGACACGACCCATCCAAGAAGCGGTTGCCAAGGTGTTATGGAGAACATCTAAGAAAGATGTCATTGATCAGGTAAATTAATAAATTGATGGTGGGAACCAATAAGTGATCAGCATCATTTATGATGCTGGTTGCTTTATGATTTGATTTCTACAAACTTGATCAATGGAAAACCAATCCAGCAATAACTTGTAAGGCTTTATCAAAAATAGTTTGGCTTTTTACCACAGGTGGTATATCTAACAGACTTAATACCACTTGCCCAAGGAGAAACTGACCATTCTCTAAAAGTTAGTCAATCAAACCATTGTGTGGACTGAGGAAATATTTTAGAGCCTAATAATATAAAAAGCATATCCTTATCTCTACAGATCAATCTTCCTCCACAAACAGAGCAGTGCCATTGGTTAAAATTTTCTCCGGTTGAGCAGCACTTCTATAAGAAGCAACACAATGACTGTAGTGGGCGTTTCATGAAGGTTGGTTGCTTCATTTAAGATGGCCATATATATATTGTGCCTTTTCCTTTTAGTTAATTGGTTTGAAAACAGGTCACGTGGGATTGAATTAAAATGAATATTCCATGGTTATTTGAGCACTAGTCAACCATAGTTGAATAGTACTTTTTCATCTCCAAGATGGCAAAAATCTGAAACGCAGCATAATGTGAGAGAGAAAAATTAACCTAGTATAGTTAGAACCTGCACGTCAACAAGCAGTCATTCATTCAGTAGTCCTCACTTCGCCGATAAAATGGCAGGGCAATTTGGTACTGAGCCATTTGTACTTTTGAGCGAAGATAGTTTTGAAGAATTACTAAATTAAAGTGATGCCGAAAAAAGGCAATCAAATATGCAGTAACTCACAAAACCCTGTAAGTAAAGAAGATATCTCAGATAAGATAGTATAATACATACTCCAAGTATCGAAATGCATGCCATCATGTCGGGATTCAATATTGCACCATTAATTATGTCATCATCATTCCTGATGATGACATAATTAATGTCAAAATATTGAATCCCAACACGAAGGCGTGTATTTCTTTAAGTGTACATTCCAATCTATTTATTTATTTTATTTTATTGTCAATGGTCTATCTAGTATTGTTCATTTTGTTTTAAGTACTTATCCAATCCAATTTCTATATTTACTCCAACCTGTATGCATGCACTCAGCTGCATACATTTTTGGATGTCACAGGTCATGTTTTCCTTAGTTTATCCATATAAACTCTTTTATTTTTCTTTCAACTCTAGTATTACGCTTTCTTTTATTGCACTCACATTCCAGTCTGGTAAATGATTATGATTGTTGATGTGGTCTGTGAACAGGATGGTTAAACATATTTAATAATCAAAATAATAATAAATAATATCACAGGTCTCTTCCTTAGTTTTGCGTATCCATATAAACTCTTTTATTTTTTCTTTCAAATCTTGTGTTATTCTTTCTTTTATTGCGCTCACTTTCCAGTATGGTAAATGATTATGATTGTTGATGTGGTCTGTGAACGGGATGGTTAAACAATAAATGAAAACTTGTATAGCACAGGTATCCTCCACCCACAATGGCGCTTTGAACAGTCTGTATGCAAATAAACTTTGCAATCCGTCTTACTAAATGTTTTATGCTAGTATTTTTACTACATATTAAATTTGATGGAATGTTTATTTTTCACTGTCTTGTATTTTCAAAATGGTCCATGTCTGCAGCCTTGAATAAATGAGTAATAGTTGTCTAAACTTCATACAAAATAAGCCAGAAAATTGTCTTCTACAACAAGTAATTTTAATAATAATTCTGAGTAAAATATATACCAGTACTTAGTTAACAGGTAGAAGACTGTGGGGTAGATATGCTTTTGAGTAATTACTTAAATCTCTTTTTCTATCAATCATATGTATTTCACTGATCACAGATCTGTTACAAGACTGCCATTTTGTTTTTATTACCAGTGTTGTATTCAAAATTTACTACAGTATTCAAATCATCTGAATTCAAAATTATCTGGTGCTGGTAGATAAAATTCTAGACTATGCTATTAAGTGCCATCTTCCTCTCTAGATGGTACGGCGTTCCTTCACAGCAATGAATCCAGTGACAGGATTGCATCGTACTGGCTTTTCCCGTACTTCTGGATGGGAAATTGGAAAGCTAGCCATAATGAGACTGTACATCCTGTAAAGTAACAAATGTGAAAGGAGGTGTTAGCAATCAATAAATGTTGGTAAAAAATTATGGAACTAATAATAACAACAATGCTAGTAATGCATATGAATTTTTTATGGTTGATTTTGCGATAGGTCTGTGAAGAAATATAGTAGGCACCGGAAACATTACCCTATCCAACAATGCTAGGCTAGGCCTAGCCTTACCTCGATTTAGGTTCTGTTATCACACATGAAAACGACCGACATGATATTTTCCATTGCTAGTATTGACACTTGTGAAATATAATGTTTCATAGAAATTATTTCAAATCTGTTATTCTGACCGAGATTTTGACAAACAAACATGTCTCTGGCCTACTCAATCGACTGCAGTGTGCGAGATGCGAAGTACAAAAAGTAATTTCATTAGAGAGGGCGCACTTTACTGACTGTATAAAGTAAAAGCGACAGCATTCCAGTGGATGCAAAACTGTCCCCGACGCATACGGGAATGCACCTCACCAATCTGTGTTGCCAAAGGAGTCATTGATAGAATGTAGCGATTTTCATGGAAACTAGGTTTTATCCTACTTGATACTCAATAATTATGCTCTCATTTTTATGTCATAAACATTAGTTATCGCTCATCACTCTTCCAGTAAGGGTCATTCATTTTCGTTTCCATCATTTCCACTGCAGTGCAAAAAATATATGCCGATGGGAAGGGTATATTATTTTATGAACAAGGTCTCGTAATCTTGCAAGTTCTGATGAGTACAGTATAATAGAGGCAGTAGGGTATGTTGGCCCTAACTGCTGCCTATATGTATAAGATCTATGAATCAATCAGCAAAATAGATCAATTAAACAGCAGGGCACTCCTAGAGCTCCTCATCAGAGCTAAAAAGATCTGTTAATCAATCAGCCAAGTCTTTTAAGAGTATCTCATCGGAGTTAATAATAATAATAATTGGCCCTAACTTTATTTTTTTATTTTTTTTTTAAATTTATTTATTTATTTTTTTATTTATTCATTCTGAAGTAATTATAAGTAAAACATTCAAGGACAGAAAAGTACAAAAAGCAACTTATTTTCACTGTGTTCCCTAAATGAGAATACAAAAATTACAGAATAATAATAGAGCAATAAGAAAAACAATACAGTACAATAAATATACATTTTCAAAACATCAGAGTCAGATTCAACCTAATTGACATCAAAGACTTCAAACTATGTATTATTTAGAAGTTCAGAAAAATTCAAACAGGAGTGACCGATCACCAATCTGTGCGTTAAACTGAGGTTACCTCTGTTTTTTATGAGTGTAGCTCACTATATCTAGTGGCGTAGAATATTAACATGGAAAGGAGGATAACAGATTAAGTGGTCCCTAAAAAAATATTAGAAATATTTTAATAGTAACATATTGTTTTAATGATTGCATAGTAAATTAAAAATGATAGAGATATATTGTTAGATATATATTATCATTACTAGAGCAAAAGTAATGTTCCTTTGAACATACCTTTCCATAACTTCCTTTATTTTCACTGTCACGTTTGTAATATTTGGCATTGTCATATTGCTGATAACTGGGATAATAGTCCTTGGGTTGTACATATCCCTAAAAACAATATTAAAAATATGTAAATATTAACATATTGTTTTATTGACTGCATGGTGGATTAAAATTGATATAGATATATTGTTAGATATATATTATCATCATTACTAGAGCAAAAGTAATATTCCTTTGCCCATACCTTTTCATAACTTCTCAAAAAAAAATTTCCCCCCCCCAAAAAAAAGAAAAATTAAATAGGCCTACTGTACCATGACTGTACATAGTCAAGGCCTACTTACACTATTGTTTTGCCATTAAGGAACAGGTCTCTTAACTTCACAATTTACATTCATTGACAAATATACATTAGGCCTAAACCAAGTTTATTTTGTAGTGTATTTTGCTTTGGCGTATGGTGCTCAACTTTCTGTTGTTGATAAAATTTTTTTATCTATGTTAAATTTGTGATTAAGTAATTCATTTAAAGACTTTTTGTCATATTTTAGTTAAAACAAGTTTTATTAAGATGCGTGCAGAAAGAATATTGATATGCAGAAAAGTAAAATTAACCCCACCACCCACCTCTCCATCCCCGATTTTTTTTTTTTTTGGAGATGTGATGCTAAACAATGCAATGCATCATTTCGAGATCTAGTTTCTTGTGTACTTGCTCATTAGGTGTTGCTTTACTCTATTTCAAAAGGGAAAAAAGTCGCTGCTTGTTACCATACCACGATAACTAAAAATTGGCAAGTCCAATTAGTTCAAATTTGGCAAAATGCAATGAATAAATTTGGTGACTATTAATTATCGCAATTCCCAAATTTGTGTTTAGTTTTTGCGTACAAAAGAACCTACACACCCGCAGGGTTCTGGTTAAATATATATTATCATCATTACTAGAGCAAAAGTAATATTCCTTTGCACATACGGTACCTTTCCATAACTTCCTTGATTTTCACGTTTGTAATATTTGGCATTGTCATGTTGCTGATAACTGGGATAATAGGCCTTGGGTTGTACATATCCCTTAAAACAATATAAAAAAATTGTAAATATTAACATATTGTTCAATTGATTCATGGTTGATAAAAAATGATATAGATATATTGTTAGATATATATTATTATCATCATTACTAGAGCAAAAGTAATGTTCCTTTGCACATACCTTTCCATAACTTCCTTGATTTTTACTGTCACGTTTGTAATATTTGGCATCGTAATATTCGTCATATTGCTGATGACTGGGATAATAAGCCTTGGGTTGTACATATCCCTAAAAACAATATTAAAAAATATGTAAATATTAACATATTGTTTTATTGATTGCATGGTAGATTAAAAATGATATACCGTATATTCCGGTGTATAAGCCACACCTGTGTAAAAGCCGCCCCCCAAATTTGGACGCGAAATATCACGATTTTTTGTGTCACCTGTGTATAAGCCGCACCTATTTTTAAGCTCCAAACCGTTCCCATAATGTTAAGTTTTTAATTATTTTGAAACATTGACATTATTTATGAATGTTCACATAAAGAAATTTCATCTTTTTCGGCCGATTATTAAACAACAAACAACTGGAAATGCGTGTAAACTGCTGGCTACCGCCATGTTAACAATGTATTCTTGCTCTAGGCAGCCCTAGGGAAATCCCCATTTTTTGCTAGACGGTCATGCTACGTTAAATTTTCAACATCAGTTTAGTTTGATCTTAATAAAATAAACACTTATTAAGTATATTTATCTATTTCAAACAATCATTCTATTATTATGTTGACTTATAACAGTCGGTATTAGGCTAAAAATATTCGTAATTCTAGGCTTAAGTCATTACTACTCACAGCCCACTGTGCGAAGCATGCACCATCATGCACCGCATTTATAAACAAAAACTGAACTGGAGAAATATCATGGATAAAAAATTCATGCATGCCTAGATGACATATGCCTTTCTACAGTTAAATTCCAGTAAAATAATTATTACAACTTCAAGAAAACTCGAGTTTTTATAGCATAAATTAATTTCACAAGTTTTTATTCTAAAATTATTATAGCGGTATCAATATTCTCTCTATAACGGTACAAGCCACCGGGAACCAGACGTCGAGCTGCAAGTTTCATCAGCCCACGTGTGTTTTGTTGCGACATCGAAAATGAAGCTGCTCACGTGACCTCGAGGACCGAACTCCCGAAAAGTAGTTTGTTATTGTTTTGAGCGAAGCGGTTTCGAACAGAAACGGCGTGTTTCAAAATTGTTTATAAGTGAACGTAATTATGAAAATAATTATTTAGGCAACCCAAACTATTGCTTGAATGTCGTAGAAAATGTAGTAGGAATACTAGTACAGTACTGTAGTGAGTATAATTACAAATACTAGGGCTACAAACCGGTCCTAGGCTAGGCTAATTAATGGAGCTAGCATAGGCCTAACCTAGACAGACGGCGCCTGATTTTCGCCGCGGTTCGCGATCTGAACTTTTGGGTGTAGGTTAATGACCGGTGTATAGGCCACACCCCAAACTTCGGGGGGAAAATCGTGGCTTATACACCGGAATATACGGTAGATATATTGTTAGATATATATTATTATCATCATTACTAGAGCAAAAGTAATATTCCTTTGCACATACCTTTCCATAACTTCCTTGATTTTGACTGTCACGTTTGTAATATTTGGCATTGTCATATTGCTGATAACTGGGATAATAGGCCTTGGGTTGTACATATCCCTAAAAACAATATTAAAAAATATGTAAATATTAACATACTGTTTTATTGATTGCATGGTAGATTAAAAATGATATACCATATTTTCCGGTGTATAAGCCGCACCTGTGTATAAGCCGCCCCCCCCCCCCAAATTTGGACGCGAAATATCACGATTTTTTTTGTCACCTGTGTATAAGCTGCACCTATTTTTAAGCTCCAAACCGTTCCCATAATGTTAAGTTTTTAATTATTTTGAAACATTGACATTATTTATGAATGTTCACATCTTTTTCGGCCGATTATTAAACAACAAACAACTGGAAATGCGTGTAAACTGCTGGCTACCGCCATGTTAACAACGTATTCTTGCGCTAGGCAGCCCTAGGGAAATCCCCATTTTTTGCTAGACGGTCGTGCTACGTTAAATTTTCAACATCAGTTTAGTTTGAGTTTAATAAAATAAACACTTATTAAGTATATTTATCTATTTCAAACAATCATTCTATTATTATGTTGACTTATAACAGTCGGTATTAGGCTAAAAATATTCGTAATTCTAGGCTTAAGTCATTACTACTCACAGCCCACTGTGCGAAGCATGCACCATCATGCACCGCATTTATAAACAAAAACTGAACTGGAGAAATATCATGGATAAAAAATTCATGCATGCCTAGATGACATATGCCTTTCTACAGTTAAATTCCAGTAAAATAATTATTACAACTTCAAGAAAACTCGAGTTTTTATAGCATAAATTAATTTCACAAGTTTTTATTCTAAAATTATTATAGCGGTATCAATATTCTCTCTATAACGGGTCTCTTATACACATCTTTTTATTGACTGCATGGTGGATTAAAACTGATATAGA